>NC_138206.1:25049196-25314196 GCF_964194415.1 Vipera berus
TGTTCAGTGTTCAGCAATGATAATTCTAGTCTCTACAACAGCATCTTAAGCAGTGGGAATTCCATCCTGAATGGAAAGAGGCGATCTTTGTAAATAAGGAATACAATATTTCTGAAAACAAATAGCCTACCAGCATTTAAATCTTTCTTTTTCTCATATATCCTGTTTTATATCTTTAACAATGTAGAGATTGTAGAAGTTTGTAAGAGCCACTGAAAATTCATTTTTTTTCCAGAATGCAAGCTGAATTTATTCATGAGATATACATTCAAACATTACTGTTTTTCCTTTTATTATTGCACTTTATGGTAATAATAGTATTACTAAAGTGAAAATAATTGTGATTCACTCTGACTCAATACAAAACATTGAAAAGTATTTGATGCCTCAAGTCATACTTTTCTTGGTTTCCTCATTTATGTTCAGTGCTCTATGGCCTTGGATAGGCTATAATGTATTTAATTACAATCCATATTTTTATTATATTCATATTTTTCCTGGCACATGCTGACTTTATTATGGATATCTTTACAATTATTCCTTTCAAAGGTTCTTTTTTTTAAAGGAGGATTTCTGAAAATAATCTGAAATGGCAGGCTCCTACTGTGTTAGAACCTAATCCAATTCTTTACCAATGTCAAGTTGCATTTGAATCATTAATTATTTTCTAAAATGCTGCATGTTTTATATTACATTAAGAAATAGTAAATCATTCCACTGTCAGTATAAACATGATTTTAAAATAAGTCTCTTACTTTTATTATTTGATTGTTTGCCAAATGTATTCAAATGTTAAAAGTAGCTACAGGGAAGCAAACACAACTATGCCCTTTTTAACCCTCCCTACCATCTGTTCTTGTCAGTCCTGATTGAACTTATTTTTAATTTGTGTTGTCGTCTTCTCCAGTGAAGAAACAATATTCACTGAGCTTACTGTTTTATGAGGTAACTTAGTAATATGTGTGGTAAAATTCTTCTTTCTTTCTTTCTTTCTTTCTTTCTTTCTTTCTTTCTTTCTTTCTTTCTTTCTTTCTTTCTTTCTTTCTTTCTTTCTTTCTTCCATCTTACATATGTGACTCTGGATGGCCTTCAAAACAAAAATAAGCATGCAAACATTACAATAAATAAAATCGCACTATACAGTCAACTGGAATGCACAGTCAGTTCATGTACAAGATAACCATTTTATATTGTATATATTTCTGGAAGGCCAGCAAAGTGGGGGGCCAGTCTGACCTTCGTGAGAATGATATTCCATAGGGCAAGAGAAGCACTATGAGCGCAGTCTTGTTGATTTGCTCTTTCTCTAACTTTGGCTGTCCTCAACCCTCCTAGTTTTCCCTTTCCACATCTCAGAGAAACAAACAGTTGTGACTTTTGTCAGGGAAAGAGGTCCAAAGAAAATGGGCATGCTCAAAAGCAGCATCTAAAGAAAAGGTCATATATTGTTTCTTATAATTCCAAACTTGAGTTTGAGAAGATTATACATCTTACATTCCCATCTGTATTTTTTCTTAGTCACTCCCATGCTGATGTCTCTTGTGAGGAACATAAAAAGTTGCCTTATTGTAGTTCAGACCATTGCTCTATCATATTGCAGTGTCTAAAACAGTGTTTTTTAAACTTGGCTACTTTTAAGTTGTGTGGACTTCAACTCCTAGAATTCCCTAGTCACCATGTTGCTAAGTTTGGAAAATAATGTTCTAGAGCCACTAGAATGGTTTGTCAACGATAGCATGGTATTTCCAAGCTTTATTGGAGATGCCAAGAGTTGTCTGCAGGATTATGTGCTGGAGCTTTTCATCTTTGTAATGGAAATGTATCTTTTTTCCTTTGGTTGATTTTTATTTTAATTGAGGAGAAAACAGTGCCTTTTTCTGCTTTGCATTTTTTTAGGTTTCTTAGAAAATCTCTAGGGAACATCCAAACGTTTCTTGGAAAATTGATAAAGTAATAACTTTCAGTGTAATTCTGTCTCTGATGATGCATATAGATGATGCATATCTACTTATGTATGTGATTACATTTTGAAAGATTGCTTTATACATCTGGGAGAAAGGAAATGGACCACAACTCACGCCGGTGCCTGAATTCTGTACAGAAGACTTCAACTCTCCTCATGATGCTCACTGTGCCACTACATTCACTAATTTCCTCCCACAATGTGTAAGTACTTCCTCATTGCTTCTCCTTATAAAGAATATAGAGAAAGTATGCTATTCTATTCCATATGTATCTTGTTAAAACAATTTGGTAAAATTGAAGGAAGAAGAAATGAAAAAGAAATGCATCTATTTATACTGAAATTTGTCACTGGTTAGGGACGCGGTGGCTCAGTGGGTAGGACGCTGAGCTTGTCGATCAGAAGGTCGGCAGTTTGGCGGGTCAAATCCCGAGTGCCGTGTAACAGAATGAGCGCCTATTACTTGTCCTAGCTTCTGCCAACCTAGCAGTTCGAAAGCACGTAAAAATGCAAGTAGAAAAATAGGGACCACTACGGTGGGAAGGTAACGCGTTCTGTGCGCCTCTGGCATCTAGCCATGCCGGCCACATGACCATGGAGACGTCCTCGGACAAGTGCTGGCTCTTCAGCTTTGAAACGGAGATGAGCACCAGCCCCTAGAGTTGGAAACGACTAGCACGCATGTGCGGAGGAACCTTTACCTTTACCTTAGGTACAAATAGAGGGCATGACCAAATTTTACTCTTCTGCTGTAAAAGTAAAGTAAAAGTAAAGGGACCTTAGTTTTATAAACAGTAAAAGGGACATTTCCATAAACTTTCCACACTTCAGGATGAATCTGTTTTTAGCATGCATTTTGCAACTTCTATCCATCCAGCAATTGTGACTTAACTAAATAGGTAATATTACCCCTTCCTTTTGCTCAAACCTCAAGATAGTATCTCACACCTCAGCATATCTCTCTCTCTATGTCTCTGTCTTTGTCTTTCTCTCTCCCTCTCTCTCCATTATTGGCTTCGGCACAAAGAAAATGCCTGATAACAAAGGTAACTTTTCAGAAAACATAATTAAAATGGGAGTGGGAAACACTACCAATCTATTTTTTATAGTCAGTTTCATCATCTTGATTTCCATTGTAATGTTGCAAGGAAACCTATCTTATTTTTGCAAAGTTGACATTTGCTTTTAAGGGGAGTCATTTTCCCAAATAGGCTAGAAAACTGCAGAATTTATTTTCTTAGATTCTCGGTACTTTTGTGCACACATACAAATAGGATTGGGGTTGTTTTCCCTCAAGACATTTGAAAGGTCTCCTTGATTCACTATATCTAAATGCCATTTCATTCAAAGAAGGAGAAAAGAGGCAGAGTAGAAAGGCAGGGGGGGGGGTCAGTTGCAAGATGTCATCCATCTTAGGGGTTTCAGGTTAGTTTTTTATTCCTGGTATTTGCCTGGTCTAGTCCTTACAATTCTCTTGCAAGTGTTTTCAGAAGTGCCCTTCTCTTCTACCCAAGGCTGAGAGAGTGACTGGCACAAGGTCACCCAGCTGGCCTTCAGCCAAACGTGAGATTAGAATTCACAGTTTCTGGATTTCTAGCCTGATACTTTAACAACTATATCAAACTGACTCGTCTCAGGTTTAACATGTCCCATTGTACTGAACCACATTTTTTTTCATTAATTAAGAAAAAATGGTTATTAACTGATTTTACCTATTAACATTTTTTTTAATGGGAAAACATAGGATTGGGAAACAACAGGTAGACAATCCATTTTCTTTCAGCCTTATCCATAATCCCTTTGTTGTGATTTGCAACATAGAGCTAATATTACTGGGATCTGCAATATGGCAATAGCAATGCTATCGTGTGGTAGAAAGAACTATAAAATTATTTGTGTAAAAGATTTAGAATGTTCAAAGCTGGTATTACAGTGTTCACCAGTGAGCTTAGATATTTTTCTTTCAATCTGTTTTTCAATTGCTTCTGACTCTTTGGTGATTCAGTGATCATTGCTGGACAGGACTGTGGGTCAGTAACCGCTTCTTTGTGTTCTTGTAACATATTTGTAACTTGTAACTTCTTTGTGTAACTTGTAACTTCTTTGTGTTCTTATAACATACTTGTGTTATATGTAACCCTTATCGTTGGTTGGCTTCTTGTCCAGTGCTTTTGATTTGTCCAAACAGAAGAATCTTTTCCAATGACTCTTGCTGTTACATTATGTATCCAAAAATATTTAACGGTTAGGCACATTACTAGTGCTTGCTTTTAGCAGTCTGGTTTTACTTCATCTAATTCTGAGTGATTTGTTCTTATTCCAGTCCAAATTATTCCACTTTTCTCCAGCACCACAATTCAAAGGAATCATTTTCTTTGTTAAGCCTTTCCAGTGGTCCACTTTTCACAGCCATCTGTAATAACTAATAGCAAAAATCTTGACAACATGTAACTTGGATGTCAGTGGCAAGTGTTTGTATTTTAGTTTGTTGTATAGGTTTGTCATAGTCTTTCACCAAATAGTTACCTCCTGTTTCATGACTAAAGTGACTAATCTTGTGAATTTTCAGCTTGGGAAGAAAAGGTCTTCCTTTTCTTGTACTTACAGAACTTCAATTTTTTTCTCCACTGATTTACAGAGAAATAAAGGCTGCCATTATCTATTGACATACTGTAATTTTAGCCAGAGGAGGAGGAGAACTGTGATTAAGGAATTTGATTAAAAAGCATCTGATGAAGTAAGGTGCATTCCAGAAAGCTTTTAAATAAAATGCATTTGTCAGAAAAAGTACCATCAGACCTCTGAATTTCTGACATAATTTTAGTTCTTGTTAATGTTGAGCAGCAGATAGGCTTTTTCACTTTCTTCATTTTCAACAAGGGATTCCTTAAGTCTACCTTGCTTCTACCATCAAAATATATCATGAACATATCTGAGGTAACTGTTGCCCCAAACAATTTTACAGTAATTTCAAATATTATTTCTTCTATTCCTGCATTTCTCATGATACATTCTGCATATAAATAAAAGAAAGTGACAATTGACAATGCTGATGCACTTCGTGCCAATGTTGAATCACTTAGTTGCTCCATATTCCATTCTGTTATTTTTGGTTATCATACAAATTCTTCAAAAAGCAGATGAGATGTTTTTAAAAGATAGCCACAACTTGTTGTGTGGCCTACATAGTCAAAAACAAAATGAGACATTTTTAGAACTCCTTTGCCTTTTCCGTCATTCATTAGATGCAGTAAAATGATATCAAAGGCTCCTGACCCTTCTAAATCCAGCTGGTACATCAGGCAGTTCTCTTTCCATGAGTTGTTGAAGTTGGATTGCAAAATTCTGTGCATTTTGTGTGTGTTTGTGTTTGTGTCAGAGATAACTGCAATTACTTGGTAATCTGAATTTTCTTAACTTATTTTGCAAATTTCTTAACTTTCGTTTAAGTTTTCATAACAAAGCCATACAGGTAGTCCTTGCTTATTGACCATTCATTCAGCAATCATTCAAAGTTATGACAGTGCTGAAAAAATAAATTTACAATCATTTACAACCTTTTCAGTATCTCTCAGACAGTGATCCCCTTTTACAGTCAGTAGCAATGTCTTGTGCTTGATCTGTGTTTTTTTCTCTACCCTCTTTGCAGGGCAGATTTATTGAAGAGAAAGGGATTGCAAGGAAATAAGCTGTTTGCTCTTCTACGCATTGAGAGCAATGCGATTGTGCTGGCAGCAAGAAAGGGTCAGGAAAAGGAGAGTCTGCCTACAGAAACTGCTTGCTTTTTTTTTAACCCATCTCCTCTCACATAGAGAAGAGATTAGAGAGAAATCAACTTCAAGAAACTACTGTAAACTGTATGCATAGCATGAGTTTGGTTCCAAGCCAAATGAAAGTGCATTCATTTTCTTAAGCTTAACTTTAATATTAAGCCCTTCCAATTTGGTTTTCTGATTTTATCTTAGCAATATTTTCTGCAACTACTGGTTTATACTTTTTAAGGTATTTTGCCATTCATGGGTTTGGGTTTTTCTCCTCAAGTTAGTTTCTCACTTTTCTACATTTATGGTTTTACCAAGTGTCTGATACTTCCCTCTTATGAATGATTGTTGCAATTTTGGCTGACACTTCTGGAAACAAGAATTTTTATCATCCTCCAGAGAAAGAGAGACAGCCAAATAACAAGACTTGGGTACAACCATTTCACTGAATATTTGTAAAAACTGGACTACCATTTCTAGAAGCTACCAGGAATCCTTATAAAAAAACATTTGCTGATAAGATCCAAAGAATCCTGAAATTAACCATATGGCCATAAAAATATAGCTCCTATTGCAAATACATTTGTGTATGTTTCTATTTGTATATGTTTATAAATATTTGACTGATGACAGGAAAAAGGTAAAAAAAAAGTCTTAGCAGAATCCTAAGAGAAACAGGCACATTCCACTGAACTATTGCAGAGGAAGTCTTTGGGTTCTCGCTATGAAACAATGGTGAACATAGCGAGTTTAGGAAATGTGATCTAGCCAAAATCATTGAGATATGATCTACTTAATGTCAAGTTTCCGACTTGACTCTCATATTAAAATCAATGGGATTCAACCATCTTTGGCTAGGTCCGTATTCATTCACTGCTGTAATTACTATTTCTTTTTCTTATTTATCACTAGTCAATCTGAATTTCTATTATAGTTTAAGTGGCAAATACTGCTAGGCAACATTTGATTATTTAAATTGTTTACATTTTCAGATATAGAAATGTATTTTTTAATATTTTGTGGAGAATGGAATTGTCTTCTGTAGCTCTTGTCTTAAAAATGAATGCATAATTATCAATCTAAATTGAAAAATGCATAAATTGAAAAAATATATGTGGATGGCATTTTATTTTTAGGGTGATCCTGTGAAGAAAACGGATATCTTTATTGCTGTAAAAACATGCAGGAAATTCCATGGAGACAGAAGTAAGTTCTGGATTTAAGAGTATATATTTTTTCCTGAAGCTGTTTTTATTAATTTATATAACATTTTGAGAAGTATAGCTAGCCTTTTTGTTTAGTATATTCCCTCTTTGAACTTTTCAGATATAGGAGAAAATTTATTTTATTTATTTATTTTATTACATTTATATACCGCCCTTTTCCGAAGGACTCAGGGTGGTTTACAGGGTAAAATCACTTGTGTGAAAATTAGTTAGAAAAGAAGAAATTGAAATTTGCATTGAAAATATAAATCCAGAGTTTTCAAAATGAAACATATCTGGTACCTTTAGCTTCTCAAGAAAAGATGGGATATAAATCTAACAAATCAATGAAACATTTATTTATTAAATATGTACATATGACATTTTATTTATTTATTTATTAAATTTATTTGCTGCCCATCTCGCTATCACACAACTCTGTGGAGCTTACAGTCTATTGGAGAGTTTTATTTTTTGGGATGCATAATACTGAGAATCTACGTATTCCTAAAAACCAAAGTCATGAATTGACACCCATTTCACTCAAATAATTTTTGTAATTATGTGATTCTTATTGACATTTCTGATGAAAGCCAATAACAGTCTATCTCTAATAATGGGTGATAGGAGAAATTATTAACCACAGATGCTGTATTTTTAGTTGAAATATATTTTAAGGTATATATGGAAATGAATAAAACCTTTACGTACAATCCCAAAGGTGCTTTTCAAAAGACAACTGGACTTTCTTGTTTTTTTTCCCCTTTAAAATGTTTTGTTTCTCATCCAAGAAGCTTCTGTACTTCAGACCTGAAAAAGGTTCTTGGATGAAACATTTTCAAGGAAAAAAAACAGTGAAGTCCAGTTGCCTTTTGAAAAGCACCTCTGGGACAACCACAACCTGGATGATTGAGAATTTCCATAGACACCTTTGCATACAATATTGTGTTTTATAAACGTATTATCTAAATGTTAAATATTTAATTTTAACCAGAGTTTTGTTGGAAGTGAAGATTTTGGCCTACATGAAGCATCTGTGGTTGCTTCTTTCTCTTCTAATTACAGCTCTTTGGAGCATGAAGAATTTTCCTTTCATCTTATCTGTCCTCTATTTTTTGCATCCCTGCTATGTCAAATAGTGACTAGTTTGGTAGCCTGTACTGTAAATTAATCTAGTGTCCTTGTTTGAAGGAAATTGCCTTCAGCATTTTTCTCTGCCTTCAAATCACAACAAAGATGTATTGATCCTATTGTCTCTATAAACTGTTCTATCAGTGTGATATACAACAGATGATAAATGAGCTTCATACATTACTTTTATCCTCTGATAGTCTTTTAGGTTGATGAGGGAATTTATTTTCTCAGTACCCAATTATTTCACTCATCACTTGTTTTAATTATAGCAAAGTCAATTTTTTCAGACTATACTTTCTGAGAATATTTCTTAAGGCTCTCTTTAATTTTCTGTGGTCCACTCATGCTACTGCTACAAAGCTACAAAGCTATGCTAAATCAAGAGAATTAAGGAGGACACAAAATGGTGACCAGAATATTACTAATTGCTGTAGCCACTTAAGAAGAGCAAAAAAGTTATGCTGTTGCAAATATCTAATGCTCATTTCTGCTATTTGCGGTTTTAAAAAAAGTTCTATTAAAATGAATCCGCATACCATTTCATATATTACTGCTTTTTTTTTAAACTTATCTCTTTCTGAAGAAATCCAACCACAGTTTTATGCTCTTTGCATACCTCACAACCTTTCACCTTTCCTTCATGTATTCTTACCCGTTTTACTTCTATCACATGCATCACAGTCCTCAGCTGCATAATCATGCAAACTGTTCCGTAATTCAGTTCTATTCATTGTGTCATATGCTTTCTCCAGATCAACACACAATAAACCTTTTTAAATAATTTTTGAAAAGCAAAAATATGGCATATTCATTCCCTGCCCTGACTTAAAGCATGTTGATTTTCCCAGTTCATGAACAACCACATCCATATTTTAATACTTCTACAGCCACCACCATTTTCATAGTATTTATGCCTTCCTTTTCATCCTTTTTTTACTTTGATGCTAACATTTAAAACATTAATTTCATATGAGATTAATTTCTAATCTCAGGATTACTTTGCAAGTCAATATATTGTGACTGCTGTATCCCACCAACTAGGACAGCGGTTTCAAATTCATGTCATTATGGTGCTGCATAACAGCTGCTTCATTAGCCCAAGTACTGCAAACACATAAGCTGTCAATGACTATGATACCATCTAAAAGGATACAGTACTAAATTAAACTTGAAGACATGATGATGTATTCTAGATGAGTATTATTTCCAAATGGTCATTTTGCTTCTTCTGCTTGTATCTTCATTTTTTTTTAATTCAGTACCTATTGTGAAGCAAACCTGGGAAGGAGAAACCAATTTCATTGAATATTACAGTGATTATGCAGAAATTTCAATACCTACTGTTGACATAGGAGTACCAAATACTGAAAGAGGTGGGTTTTAATATATTTCTTTCATGTATAGTAACAACTATTCCATATGAATGTCTGGACAAGCGCTGGCTCTTCGGCTTTGAAACGGAGATGAGCACCGGCCCCTAGAGTTGGAAACGACTAGCACGCATGTGCGTGGGAACCTTTACCTTTATCTTTTTAACAAGGAAATGCTTTTGCTAATTTGGCTCCAAGCTTGAAAAGTGATACTTAAGATGCAAAAGGTGACATCAGTTCCTCTACTTTTTATCATTTGGGATCGGGCTGAGCAGGAATGGTTAAATATTGGAGCAGAGCCTCCATAGACTAGATGTTTGTCTACATTACAGTAAGGAAAGGCAATCATATTGAAGTTTCCACGTTAGTTTTCATTTATTTTTCTGTCTGTGAGGGCCAGCATAGGCATGGCAATGAGGTTAAAATGCTCAGCCCATTTTTGAGAATTTGGACTTGCAGCAAACAAAAGCACTGTCCCAAGTCAGCATTTTTATGGATGAATTATAGCAGAATGATCTGTGCTGCAGAGTAGATGGCCAACCCTCTTTTTATTTATTTATTTATTTATTTATTTTAATTCCATTTATATCCCGCCCTTCTCCGAAGACTCAGGGCGGCTTACAAACTTAGCAGTAGCCTTCATTCTATGTATATGCCTGCTTATTAGGGCTTTCACATACACACCCAAGTGGCATTATTACAAAGTCAGCTTAATTGCCCCCAACAATCTGGGTCCTCATTTTACCTACCTCGGAAGGATGGAAGGCTGAGTCAACCTTGAGCCTGGTGGGATGCGAACCTGCACTAATTGCAGGCAGCTGGTGTTACTTAAGGAGGCATTAGCCCACTGCTCCACCAAGGCTCTTTAAATTGCTGTATTACATTAAGGGCAGCCAGCCAAGCAAAATCTATCTCCAGAATCTTAGTCCTGTTTTATATGTTCTAATTAATTGTTACTAAGCTGATTGACCCATACCGTAACAGGACATACCTGAATATATATCCGAACATTTACTTAATACCTACTTCTCAGGGTTTTTTTCCTTTTGCTACTTTCTAGGTCATTGTGGAAAGACTTTTGCCATTTTGGAAAGATTTTTAAATCATAGTCCTGCTAAAATGCCTTGGTTAGTCATTGTGGATGATGATACCTTGATAAGGTAAAAACTTCAGAATCAAATTAAGTTGAATTATACTACTATCTGTTGTGGTTGTTGTGCCGATGTAACTTGCCGGATTGCAAATTCCAGATGAAACGTTAAGATTCAGGATGCAATGAAATTTTGGAATATCAGACCACAAATCCAAACAAAACAAACTAAAAACATCTCTCAAATGTTAAATTTATTACTGGATATTTGAGCACATTGTGGCATGAAATCATTGTGGCGCAGTATCTAGAAAGATGGCAATTTTGAAATATTGCTCTAGCATTTGAATTTATGAGGCTATATGGTGGAAAATGTACAAATAATGAGATGACATTGGTTGCCCAAACCAAGAAGCTTTTCTTTAGCTCACTCAAGTAATTTCTCTCTTGGTCATGCACTAAGCACTCAGCATGTTTGAGCCCATCACTGGAATTAGCAGATTGGCTATTTACTCCTG
Organism: Vipera berus; assembly: GCF_964194415.1. Taxonomy (NCBI): domain Eukaryota; kingdom Metazoa; phylum Chordata; class Lepidosauria; order Squamata; family Viperidae; genus Vipera; species Vipera berus. The sequence goes on from NC_138206.1 coordinate 25,060,238, forward strand.
GATGCAGCTTAATCTCCTTGCCACATTATCCTCTGTTACCATGGGGGGAAGATTGATATAGTTGATTATGTTCATTTTCATCTTTGGGTCACACAGGCTGACAAGCAGGAATGCTTACTTGTCACCTAAGGGCTTCAGAAAGTTTTTAAGAAGAGATTGGACAGTGATTTATCTGAAATGGTGTAGGATTTCCTGCCTAAATAGGGGGTTGGAACAGAAGATCTCCAAGGTCCCTTCCAACTCTGTTATTCTGTTATCCTGTGGTATATTACCAGGTTCTGACACTCTCAAAGTCCAGTTTCCAGAACTCTTTTTGGGGGGATGGATTGAACCTGTTACGCATATCACTTTGCTTAAGAAATTTATTGCAAAAACAATGGTACAAGAATGCTATTCTTCATTAGCCCAACAGGAATATATATATATATATATATATATATATATATATATATATATATATATATATATATATATATATATATATATATATATATATATATATATATATATATATATATATATATATATATATATATATATATATATATATATATATAATTTTATTTGTATACCGCCCTTCTCCCGAAGGACTCAGGGCGGTGAACAGGGCAAACATATAAAAATACAAAATACAAAAATTAAAAAGGAATTAAACAAGATGCCCAAGTTAACAATAGATTAAAATACATTTAAAACAACAATAAAATCCAAACCCATCCCCCATCAGGCCAGGCCGGCTTGTTCGAACAATTAAGTCTTCAGATCGCACCATCCGGAGCTTAACCGGCAAACGGTTCCACAATTCTGGCGCGCCCACAGAGAAGGACCTCCCCCTGGGGGCCACCAGGCGACATTCTCTGACCGGTGGCACCCTGAGGAGGCCCTCTCTGTGGGAACGCACAGGGCGGAGGGAAGTTGACACCGGCAGCAGGTGATCCCTAAGGTACTCTGGACCCATGCCATGTAGGGCCTTGAAAACCATTACCAGAACCTTGAATCTTACCCGGAAGACAACTGGTAGCCAATGCAGCTCACGGAGCAGAGGTGTAACATGGGAGTATCGGGAGACTCCCAACACAACTCTCGCTGCTGCATTCTGTACCAGTTGGAGCCTCTGAGTGGTGCTCAAGGGCAGCCCCATGTAGAGAGCGTTGCAGTAGTCTAAACGAGAGGTCACGAGCGCATGAGTGACCGTACGTAGGGCATCCCGGTCTAGATAGGGCCGCAGCTGGCGCACCAGGCGAACCTGGGCGAAGGCCCCCCTAGTCACAGCTACTATGTGATCTTCTAAAGAGAGCTGTGAGTCTAGGAGGACTCCCAAGTTGCGAGCCCTATCTACGGGGGGTAATAACTCACCCCCCATAGAAAGAGATGGAATATTCTGAATATCCCGAGATGCCGATACGCACAGCCACTCAGTCTTGTCGGGGTTGAGTCGAAGCCTGTTCCTCCCCATCCAGACCCGAACCGCCTCCAGGCAACGGGACATCACGTCGAGGGCATCACTGGGGTGGTTTGGGGTCAAAATAAAAAGCAGTATGCTGATGATACCCAACTCCAAAACCACGAATGATCTCACCCAGCGGTTTCATGTAGATGTTGAACAGGAGAGGCGAGAGGACCGACCCCTGAGGAACTCCACAAGCGAGAGGCCTCGAGGTCGACCTCTGCCCTCCTGCCAACACCGACTGCGAACGTCCCAGGAGATAGGAGGAGAACCACTGAAGAACCGTGCCTCCCAATCCCCTAATATATTAATATTATATTTTATTTTTCACTAGAAAGAATACAATTTGCAGGACAACTAAATCTTTATGAAGGAATGAACCATGACAAATTTTACTAAAAATGATGGAGGTTTCAAGCTATGTTCCTTCAAAGTCTGACTTTGTGCACAGAATGCAATGAAGTCTTTTGTGCTAGGAGACCATATGATGGGGAGAAAGCATGCCAGATTTCAAACAGATGGGTTAAGGGAGATTATGCAGAGGAAAAAGTGTTCATAAGGAATTATGTGTGTATTTCTGGATACAGTAGAGGTGATTTATAGTTTTGGCTGGTTTTTATCTTAAAATAACTAAGTTTTTAGAGAGGTCAAGTAGCTCCCAAAGCATTTTCACACAACCATGTAGACAAAAAGACCGAATAATATTGATAGAGGTCTCTTTCAATCCCAAATTTTTTTCAGCTCCCACAGTTCTGTGATTGCAGCAACCAAAGGTGGCCATTCTGATTTAATCAAACACTTACAGTATTTTCCCTCCATCACCTACACTATCATTATGTCTTATCTAAGTAATAGAAACATCTTTTCCTTTTGGCATACCTGCTCATCAGCTTTTCTAAGATACCAGCAGTCTGGTGAAACTAATCGAGACTGTTCATGTAAGCCCAGAACAGATGTCTATTCAGATTTATTTACTATTGTCTGGTGAAACAATCTCTGTTCCAAAATATTCTACTCCAGCTTGTCATCTGAGCTTTGACCAATCTAATATACAGTACAACCATAGTAACTATGTAAGTACGTTTGGAGGTTGGGTTCAAAGTTTTGCAAGCAGATTTTTACAAAAGCAGATTTTAAAAACAATTTTATCCTTTATGCCCACAAACGTTTCCAGATATTTGAATATATTCCTGAACAGCATGGAATTTGGTATTAGAGCCTGTTGGGCAGAATCAATGACTTTTATATTTTTGGTTCAAATTGCTTTTTCCATGTATGAATGCTGCTTATTTTGATTCTGGCAAACTGCCTTGAAAAATGTTGGCAAGTACCAGGTTTGTGGCTTCCTTAGATGTCCTGATTGTGAGTTCTTTGGTGCTCTCTGACTTTGGTTGTTTTTTTGCAGACATTTCATTACCAAATTAGGTAATATAATCAGTGCAAGCTCAGAACAGGTTCAGTTCAGAGAAACAAGTATTCCCTTCCAGTGATAATATCCTGATTATAGTATTATAAATTTAAATCATGCAACAAGAGGAATTTAAAGCATGGCACATATGCTTTAAAATTACATTTTCTAATTAATACAACAGGAAAAAAATAATCTCTCTTTCCTGTGTTCTCACATGCTGAAGTAACCAAACATTATAATGAATGGAAGGAAATCTGACATGTTCAAAACCCTGTTATATTTGTTAAATTGAAGATTCAACACTGTATCTAATAATTGTATCGTATACAAAATAAGCATGACTTAAAAAGGAGAAATTTACCAGAAGGTATGCCTAATTTTCCATGAAATTCTACAGTGGCTATAGATGTAAAATGCAATTCATTTTCAGTACTGAGAATTATTTTTACATAGTCTACACAATATAATATTTATTTATTTAATATATATGCTGGATGTCTCACTATCTAAAGCAAATATGGAAATGTCAAAAACATTGTACCACATTTTAAAAATTAATGTTCACAACATTTCAAGAGAAAAATCTTCACATAATTTGATTATATACTTTTTGAATAACTACATTTGGAGAAGTACTAAGGAGTAATTCTTGCATTAGGAACATAGAAAAGAGTGTACATACAGTATTTATGGCAACAAAACAGGCCATATAATGTGAAAAGTTCTCACTTTCATATTTCAGATTTTTTTTTGAACTAGTGACGAGAGTGGCCTGCTTCTGAAAAATCTTTTCCAGCATCCAGGTCTTGCAGCAATAGTCTAATATTTACTGATGTGTAAGTGAATTAAGTGATGCCAAACAGACAGAACATTAGAATAAATCCATTTGGGCATGCTTTTTTTGGTATTTGGAATATATAGCTTTCGCTGATATATGTTAGCTTATATTTCATGTACCATATTGGCAACAGAATCACTGGAAAGTTAATCACACAGCCAGCACTTCTGCATAAGTAATTAAAATGTCACCGTTTGATGCCAAATATCCTTATGTACATCACACTGGAATATAAATGTAATTATATCATATAAATTCACCCAGACCTTCTTTTCTGCATAATTTAAAAGCTAGTCTATATTACTAGAACAGAGTGATTAAATTAAAAATAAAACTACCCACTTGGTATTTATCTTGCTGCATATATTTTACCTATTGAAAAATGCAATATAGTATATATTCCCAAAATTAATATCCCACCAACTTCCAAAGACTTCTAAAAATTATCATAAATAATAATTCAAAGCAATAATTAAATATTTCAAAATTGACATGAAATGCTAGAATTAAAGAGCAATGTTAAAAATTACTTTATGCAACAAGATAATTCAGCCCCCAAACTGTATAAGGAACAGCAGTGCATTTGCCATTCTCCAAGGCACAAGCAATATGATTTTTTGGCAAATTTTAGCCAAAATTTAAAGAGGTCTGCTTCTGTGTCTGTGGAGATTCTCAGTCATCCGGTCATAGTTGTCTCAAAGGTGCTTTTTCAAAAGGCAACTGGACAGTTTTTTTCCTCGGGGAAGAAGAAGAAAACGTTTAGCTTCTCATCCAAGAAGCTTCATCAATTATCATGCTGGTGGGGATGGAAGGATTGTATTTCTTTGTGGTCATCTGGTCATTAGCACTTTCCCTGAAAGCCCATGAGGCCACTTGGGGGTTATTTTTGCCTTCAGGGTCACCTGAATCAGTGCAATTAGTTGTGGAATTTTCTTGGAACTGCTGCAAAAGCTGCGATGTAGACTGGAGATGGGGTGCTCAATGTTAATATAAATGGCCTCTTTTACTCCTCTTTCCAGTGCTTTTTTTGTAAAAGAAAAAGGTGCCGGAACTCACACGTCATACAACCTGCCTTGCCTACCCTACAAGGTTCCATCCAAAAAAGGTGCCGGAACTCCGTTCTGAGCGTTCTATGAGAAAAAAAGCCCTGCCTCTTTCAAACCAATGATCCTCTTTGTCCAAAATGTGAACTTTGCTGTCTTCAGAAAAGTGACCTTGTGTTGTGATTCAGAGTCAGCCTGTGGGTTCGGCAGTTGGGTCGGACAACTCAGAGGAGGAGGAGGGGGGTGTTGAAGAGCTTGCTGAGGGGATTGGACAGCTTGATGAGAGCCCCCATCAAGGCCCCTCTCATCTGGTCACGATGCAGACCCAGCTGTGTGAGCCTGACAGCGTGGATGAAGATGACCCACAGCTGGCCCTGTTCAAGGACGCCCGACGCAGGAGGCAGTCAGTCAGGAGTAAACAGAGGAAGGCAATGGGGCACCTCGGAAGGAGGCACAGAGAGGCCACGCCCTGAACTGTATTTAAGGGGAATGTGTGGGAGGGCTGGTTTGCTGAAGGCAACCGCTTGGATTGTTCCTGCTTCTTAGCTCGTGTTTTATGGTTGGTGTCTTGTCTTGCTCTGTTTTATGTGAATAAATTTGGCAGGCTTTATTCCAGCCTCTTGCCATTTGTAAAGGGGTTGTCCCTGCTTTTGCTGCAGGGCCGGTAGCAGGCTGGTACAGAACACCTTTGTCTTTCAAATGCAGATGGACTGCTGAATCTTGTCCTGCTGGCTTTGATCTATGTTGTGCCATGTGCTTGTGAAGTGGTTCAGCTCTGCTTTTGTGCTTCTCCCCCCCCCCATCCAAGCACAGGCACTTGTAGCATCCCTATCCAAATGGGCGAAGAAACAGGATAGGCAGATTCCCTTCAGAGGAGATAGTCCCATAAAAAATATACAACTTCATTTTATTTATTTATTAATCAAATGTATATACATACCATTTTACCAAAGGCGATTCAGGGCAGTGCACAACAATAAATAAAACAACCAATATAAAACATAAAAATATTTTTTAAAAATCACATGAATAAATAAAAACAAAGACCGAAGCAGGATAAAAATGACCTTCATTATAAGTTAATATCAGCACCTTGAAACTTGACTTGAACTTGGAAACAAAATTAGTGAAATATTCCTAAAGTGTCAATTTGGTTCGTGGCATTTTGGAGCAGCTATAGTTTCCAGGTTGTTTTCATAGACAGCCCTAGGTGGCATATTCATCATCATAGTTCTGCCTTCAGATAATAAAAGCAGGAGTAACTGTCATTAAGTCTTCTGCTCTGAGAAGTGCTGCATCTGGCAGACCAGCCAGAACTGGCCAACAGTTGCTCCAGAAGAATTGTAAGTTCAGAAGGAATCTGGAAGCCATGGATCTGCCTCTCAGGAGGAGAATGACCACATCCAGAAGTGAATAAGAGCTGCCAGTAAAACCAAAGATTACTAAGAAATACCATATGGGAGCTCCCTAATTTTCTGAGTATAATAGCTCATGGATATGGGTGGTCAGTGCTGAAAAAACTTTTTCTGTAATTAGAAAACCAAGATTTTGGATATAGTCCTTTGTGAAAAGGGCAAATGTTGAAATATGTATCATGAATTTACAGTGGAAATATTGCAAATCAGGTACTTGCATCAAATGACAAGGCACATAAGAATTGTGATCATGAAATCATTAAAACAAATATTTATTACAATCACTGATCAGCACACATCTTCACCATCTTGATTTGTTGCAGACATCAACACTGAATTTTGTCATTTTTCCTGGTGGGGTTGTAATTGTAGAAACAAGTTAAATGATGCAGCCTGATACAAAAGTTTCATAAAAATAACTTTTGCTTTAGAATATTAAAATTAGGAGGGAATAAGGTTATAGGCCTTTATATTGAAGAAAAGACCCAAACAGAACAACAGAAAAACTTATACTTTTTATAGTAATATTTGATGATTGTATAGATTTTTTTAGAAACAAAGAGGGTTTTTTTAAGTAGCTAGTGAAAATGTTTTAAATATTCAAAAGACATTCTCTTAAAAATTCTGTTTCAACAATGTACAGCTGCAGGGTTTGGGATTTTTTAAAAGTAATTAAATATATTAGATGGTATTTCACAATGTAATTTTGTTCTAGCATCTCTAGGCTCCAGAAATTACTCAGTTGTTATGACTCAAGTGAGCCAACGGTTCTCGGGGAACGCTATGGCTATGGTTTAGGATCGGGAGGCTATAGTTACATTACTGGTGGAGGAGGGTAAGTCATTTAAGTTATTCAAAAGAGTAAAGAAATGTAAGAACAATAATTTAGTTTTCAACACTTTCATGATGGATAGATTTCTTCTGATATCAGGCTCTGCCACTATGAATGAGATTTTTATAGTCTTGTTGTCATAGAATTTTTACAGGAATGAGAAATATAAAAGTGTCCTAACTTTGTAAATAGCAATATAACAACTTACTGTACCATTTCAATAGACAAATAAACATAGCAAAAAGAAATTCAAAGCACCATGAGTACAATTAGAAATCATTTCTGATTTATCAAAGCTGTATACTTGATACCTTGTTGTATCCTGATAGGTATTGTTTTTTCAGTTGAGTTGTATTTGGAAGTGGTATATGATTGAGCATCTAATTTGTCAATAATCCTAAAACAGATTTCTACTATCAATCACAAGTAATGGTAACGTTAAATGACATCCATTAAGTTATGTTGATATTACTAGGAAGAAGAACGTATAGCATTATGATTTCATTAGGAGACCAGAGCAGTAGTAATCTGTTTGCGATGACTGTTATAGACTCATAATTGCTGTTAGTAGATAAAACCTTTTATTCAGTAATAATTCTTATCTTCTTGATTATTATTCTTTTTGGACTTGTCTTAAAAGGATGGTCTTCAACAGAGAAGCAATCCAAAAATTGTTTGCTAGTAAATGCCGCTGCTACAGCAATGATGCCCCTGATGATATGGTAATTGGAATGTGTTTCAGTGGTTTAGGAATTCCAGTTACACATAGCCCTCTCTTCCATCAGGTGAGTGTTGTTACCTGTAACTTAAGTATCTCATGGTTAATATTAGGTCAGTTTCCGTAAAACCTAATTAAAATGATACGACAGCTGTGAAATATGTTACATAAAGCATTCCTGCTTTTTCCTAGATTCTTTACTAGGAAACAGGGATGCAAGGGCGTTTCAAACTATAAATAGAAGGCTGGAACTTTGGCAACAAAGTACAGAACATACATTATTAATAGGATATTAAAAGATGCCCCTTTTTGGTCTACACAAATTAAATTCTTCCAGAATAATAAAATGGAAACAGGTGAACATACAGTGAATATCCTAGTGTTTCAAATCATGCTTATTTTTATAAATATATCAATATTTATCAATATATGTCAACATATGTCAAGTCTGGCTTTCGTACAAAAACCAACTAGAGCATCTTATCACAACACAACTGTCAAAACATTACAAGATGTGTTTAGATAATTTTTTTAAAAATCAGGAGAGATTAATTTTTTCCTTGTAGTTTTAACCACAGATTTCGTGGTCTTCAATTTCCACATGTAGCTGCACTTTTCTTCCCTAAATCGTGTTTTATCATCATTCAAACAAATGTAATTTCCAAAATATAATGTCTAACTTTTTAAAATGTGCTGATCATCACCAAATTTATCTAGAATACTTTTGTAATGGTAACATGAAAGCAGTAGAAAATGCTAAGAAGGGAGATTATATGAAAAACGGACTCCTAGAGTTTCAGTGAAACATGAATATCATTTAAAGACTCATGTAACTAGTATAACGTTTGAAAAATAAGTTGAAATGTGAGGAAGTGATCACATGATTATATTGATATCAAGTATTTAGTGGGTGGGGCAACTTTCTGTTTCAAATAAACATTTATTTAAAATATTTATATTCTGCTTTGTCATAAGTATACAAAGTACATTAAATACTAAATTAACAATTTATACATATTGTTAGCTTTCTCATATCAATTAGCAGCCATTTTATGTTTGAACTATAGAGTTGGTTTCTATTAGGAAATGGTCCAATACTGTTTCAGAATCCACTTGAATACTCTAATTTTTCATAAGTATATAATTAATGTTTTGGGAAGATCTTATTACTGCAACTGTTGGGTGAACAATTCAGATTATGAAATTAAGATATTGTTACCTCTTAAGCTTTTATTTCAATCAGTCCTCTAATTATGCAGCAAGTGAAATGCTTAACTTCAGATAAAGAAGTTTGTTATCCAAAGTCATCCAGTTTTTCATCTATCCAGCCTTCTGGTACAATATAGCCTCAAGGAAGCATAAATCCCCACAGTAATTTTAAACTTCTGCAGAGTCATAAGGTAAAATGTATGAATCTTAATATGAAAGCAGAATAAAAATTGATTAAATAATAAATTAAAATATAAAACAAATTAGGCAGAGGAAATTCTATAATTGTAGGTCACAAACATCAATTTTGCATATTATTAATGTTTGAGTAGGAGCAACTTTCCAGGGACGCTAACAGATTTTTTTTCATATTGTATTTAACTCTTGGAAAAAAGAAGTACCCTGAGATACCACACACTAAATTGCAAAATAGTTTCATTATAAAATAAATATGAAAATTTAAGGACAGAGCATAAATAATATTTGCATGTTGAAAATTAAGAAGACAGATTCTCATCACTTTTCCAGTGCAAGCACAATTCTTAAAATACATAGTCCATTTATTTATTTATTATTCTTATTTCTTGGGATTTAGTTTAACATTTAAATTTCAAATGGAAAAGGCAAACCAGATGAGATAGCAAAATGTATCTTCAAATTATCTTCTTATACAAGTACCTGGTCAAAACTAATACCTTCTTATATTCTTTAAAAATTCTCTTTAATTTATTGTGGAAGCAAAAGGCAACTATCATGTATAAGCTTGTTTGCTTCTGTTTAAATATTTCACTAATATGCATTGTTACATTATGAGACAGTGAAAAAACAAATGCTGTTGTGGTTCTGAGAATGTACTCATGAACAAATGGTTTTGAATTGCCATATTCAATTAGCCAGATCCTTAATAGACTTTCCATATTCCCAAGATCTTTATATACTTATTTGGTGTAAAGTACAATATATCTTATGGGCTATCCAGGTACCATAGTTTTCATACCAGATAGATTGTAGAATTTGGAGACAAAAAAGCATTTTATACTGTATCTATTACATCATCTAAACAAGAAGATAATATTCTTAAGTGCGTAATTTAAGACCATACTTTAATAAGGAGGACTAATAAAAATGCTCATTTTTTAAATTTATATTGCTTCAAAGGCCAGAAGCTATGCTCTTCGGTTAATTTCGCTATTCTATTTTCTCAGGTCTAAACTTCCATTCTTTTAAATAACAGTATTTCGAACTTACTGGAAACAATATGCTTAGCTTTTTTATTTTATTTCACAGTATAATCTTTTGTTGACAGTAGAACAATTTGTTTTATCCATTATTGGTTATCAGATAATGGGATTTAGTAATGCTTCTTCTAAAAAGAATAAATACAGCTTTGTTTACCATATACACAACAGTTACATTAGCTCTTTGCAGCCATTCAAATTGTATATGCAGTGTTTCATTGGAATAATAATAGCCCAGCCTCACTGCCATATTAGATTCATCTTGTCACAAAGAGCTACATGTGTAAAGGTCAATGTGAACAGATTTTCTACAAAGATGCCATACATTCCTGCTGTGCTTATCATGTTATCAACTTAACAGGGCTGTGTCTGTATCTGATTTGAGAATATATAATCTTTGCTTTTTTATATAATTGAAAAAAATATTTTATAAGTATGCAACTCATTCTCTCTTTTACTTCAATTCTAGGCTCGCCCAATGGATTATCCAAAGGACTTCCTATCCCATCAAGTTCCAATATCATTTCATAAACACTGGAATATTGATCCAGTAAAGATTTATTTTACATGGTTGGCTCCAAATGTACAAGATTTGGAATATGGAAGCAAACATGTCAGAGAGGATTTATAATCTATGAAAATATTTATAAATATTGTTATGGTCTTAATATTTAGAATGTAGATAAAATTTTATTGCTCTATTTATAATTATTTGTTGCCCATGTTATACAAGACAGTATGGGCACAATCCAGTACCACTTTTTGGCACAGTATGCTGCTTTCTTCCTTTTGGACTACTATAATTTACATCCCATAATTAGAACCACTGTTTAGGGATATAGTGTCTGTGCCCAAGGCAATTAACCTCTCCACTGCCACATTGTTCATTACTTTGTGTAGGTACTAATGAAGGATGGCTTGGAAACAAGTTTATATTAAATCTTGTGAGTGTAGACCACACAGGATCCACAGTTGTTACTAGACCATGCTCTGAATATTGCTGCTCTAAATCAAATGGATGCAAACTTTTATTTGTGCACTTATTCCCTTTTATTGGCCTTAAAGTTTTAAAATTAATGCTTCTGTTCTAAAAGTTTGTAATAGTTATCACCTATTAGATGCTAAGATCTTTTGCCAATTCATCAACATTCTTTTGCTTCCCAAAAAAAGGATACATTTTGAAGGAAAAAAAGACAATAACCTTCACATACACATTTTATTTCATGTAATCATTTTGCAATTATTTAAAATAGGAACAGCAGAATAGGATAAAATGTTTGCCCAGAATCAGAGTAAAAATATTGCCCTCATTTTATTTCCTCATCTAGCAAAGTTTCACTGCCATGTGACAATAACAGCATTCCATTTCCCATAGGAACTGTAATTGCTTGGAATCAATTCAAGAAGCAGCAGTTACTGGCAAGGATTGCACATGCTTCAAAAAGGGTTTGGCGGAAACGTTTCACCTTCACAGCAGCTCAGTGTTTATTTTTTAAGTTTTTGATACTCATTAAAACAGCCCCTTTTTTAAAGCTTCGGTGCAAGCCTGCGTCTACTTTAAGAGTCTGCGTTTTGCTTGCCGAAACATCCAAAGCACTTCTGCTGAATCATTTCTAAATGCACACAGCTCTACTGTTTCTTCATTTTTTTGAAATAGCAATGGAACAAACAAATCGAATGTGGTGAATCAAAAAGGTAAATTAGGGCCATGCCATTATCTCAGACTCCCTTTCTTCCATATGAGCAAAATTCATTGCAGCCTTAATAAAAACAGTTGTATTTAGTACACTATCCTATCCTAACTTTTCTAATAAAATTTCTTCCATCAAAGGTAGTTACAAGATATAAATCAATTTTGCTTGCTTTATTGTAACCAGATAAAAATTCTTAAAGCGGTATTGTAGTTTTTTGTTTTTTTAATAGCACAAAGCATTGTGGTCCAAAGTACTGTCATTCTTAGATCATTGGCCAATTTGGAAAAATACTTATTTAACCAAAATCAATAAAGCAGTATACATTTACTATGAATGTAGCCTGGATTTTTTTTAAAGAGTATTCAATGGCCCTACTCAAGATGGATTGAATTGAAGTGTTTGAATTAAAGGAGTCACTGTCTTCTATCGTTTCTGTATTTCCTTCTCTCAGTGCCTTAAACAATGGATACATCTGCTGATTCAGATCTATGCTTTTTGTACTGAATGGGATGGATTATTATTTATGTTTACTGTGTGAAATAAAACAAAATGATTTAAAATAGAATAATATATTGTACTGTCACTTTTTGTCAACAGAGCAGGAGCTGAGAATTTAACAAGATCCCCAAATTACTAGGAAGAGTGCTACCCCATTCATAACTGAAGATCAAAAGTCAGCAAATCCAGGCGGCTTAAAATCAATAGCTACTCCGTCTTTTCAAGAATAAGCTGAAGTCCTTTCTTCCCCAGACTCACACAGTCTCCAGGGAAAGAATGAGACACTAGCACTTGGTCTGACATGGAGCAGAAGTATATAACACCTTTGGGAAGATGCTTCTAATATTCACATGATGAATGAGTGACCAAACAAATTGAATAAATAAGAAGAAAAATCTTTTCTGTAATCTAAAATCATATGCCATGCCCTTCTCTACCCTTCATTTTTGGCATGTTCTTTATTATGGCTTCTTTCCCCCCCCCTATCAATTACTGATACTGGAGCATCTGTTCCTTCCAGTTATCTTGCTGCCAAAAAAATAAAAGTTGCACTGACTCCATGGATCTCCATACACAGAACATATGCAGATGACACCCAGCTTTGTATCTCTACCCCTGGCCCTTCATCTTACTCCAGTGTCTGGAAGCTGTTGGGACTGGATGGGGCCAAACAGACTCAGACTCAATGTCTATAGAGATTCTCAATTATCCAGGTCATAGTTGTCCTAAAGGTGCTTTTTCAAAAAGGCAACTGGACTTTCTTTCCAAAGAAGCTTCTTGGATGAGAAGTAGGGAACTGAAGAAGCTTCTTGGATGAGAAGCAGAACCTTTTCAAGGAAAAACCAAGAAAGTCCAGTTTCCTTTTGAATAAGCACCTTTGGAACTCTGACTCAACCCTAGCAAGGCAGAGTAGCTGTGGATATTTGGATCTTCCAGAGATAAGGTTCTTTCATCTTTGATCCTGGATGAGGTGGTACTACCCCAAGTAGACCCAGTGTGCAATCTGAACTCGCAGCTCTTGCTCAAAGAGCAGGAAAAAGGTGGCAGCCATTGCTAGGAGATCCTTTGTGCACCTTCGAGTGGTATGCCAGTTGTGCCATTCTTGGACTCGGAGGTGCTATTCACAGTAACTCATGTCTTTGTAGCCACTCATTTAGATAAATGCAACATACTTTACATGAGGCTGTTCCTGAAGAGCAATAGCAGGACAAGCCCATATCACAAGAATAAGAATCTGTTCACCATTTACAACACAACGAACTTGACAATCAGCCACAATGAACTTGATGATCTTTAAAACATTTTCTGGTACCCACTAAACAAGAAGGAACCTTTTGAATGGTTTCATTTTAAATACTTATTAGTATTTAAGAACTTAGCAGTTAAAGAGTTCTTGAAAATACCAGCATCAATCTTAGCTATGCTTTTTAATTGGGTTTGTATACATAGTTATGCTAAAGCCTTTGATTGTGTGGATCATAACAAACTGTGGCAAGTCCTTAAAGAGATGGGCATACCAGACCAACCTATATGCGGGCCAAGAAGCAACAGTGAGAACTGGACACGGAATCACTGATTGGTTCAAAATTGGGAAAGGAGTCCGGCAAGGCTGTATACTGTCGCCTTGCCTATTTAACTTATATGCAGAGCACATCATGAGAAAGGCAGGGCTAGATGAATCAAAAGTTGGAATTAAGATTGCCGGAAGAAACATCAACAACCTAAGATATGCAGATGATACCACTCTAATGGCAGAAAGTGAAGAGGAACTAAAGAGCCTCTTGTTGTGAGTGAAGAAGGAGAGTGCAAAAGTTGGGTTGAAACTAAACATTAAGAAAACCAAGATCATGGCATCTGGCCCTCTCAATTCCTGGCAAATAGATGGGGAAGAAATGGAGGTAGTGACAGATTTTATTTTCCTGGGCTCCAAGATCACTGCAGATGAGGACTGTAGCCAAGAAATTAAAAGACGCTTGCTCCTTGGGAGGAAAGCCATGGCAAATCTAGACAGCACACTAAAAAGCAGAGACATCACCCTGTCAACAAAAGTGCGTATAGTCAAGGCTATGGTCTTCCCAGTTGCAATGTATGGCAGTGAAAGCTGGACCATAAGAAAGGCTGAGCGCCAAAGAATTGAAGCCTTTGAACTCTGTGGCTGGAAAAGACTCCTGCGAGTCCCTTGGACTGCAAGGCGATCAAACCGGTCAGTCCTAGAGGAGATCAACCCTAACTGCTCTTTAGAAGGCCAGATCCTGAAGCTAAAACTCAAATACTTTGGCCACCTAATGAGAAGGAAGGACTCACTGGAGAAGAGTCTAATGCTGGGAAAGATTGAGGGCTATAGAAGAAGGGGACGACAGAGAATGAGGTGGCTGGATGGAGTCACTGAAGCAGTAGGCGTGAGCTTAAATGGACTCCAGAAGATGGTAGAGGACAGGAAGGCCTGGAGGAACATTGTCCATAGGGTCGCGATGGGTCGGACACGACTTCGCAACTAACAACAACACACACAATCAAGCTATAAACATAGAATCCACCAAAATACATACCAATATCAACATTAAATTGAGAGGTTTAGGTGATGCTAAAACATCTCAAAGTTTCCCAAACTTGACAACTGTAATATGTGCGGACTTCAACTCCTAGAATTCTCCAATCAGGAAGAACATGATTAAAGGAATATTGCCATTTTGAAATTTTCACTATCTAAATTTCTCTTGGTAACAGTCTAAAACATGTTTGGCAGTATGCTGTTCCACAGTAATTTAATGATAATGTTCAAGATCTCCAAACAAAGACGATTATAATATGGCTGTGTCATGTGAGCTGACGCACTCAAAACGTCAGTCATGCTGGGAGTGATCAGTGGAAAAAGGAGAAGGGATTGCCCTAGTACCCTTTGGCTGGATAAAGGATGACACCGGGATGAACATAGAAGATCTGAAGGAGGCGATGCAAGATAGAGGGACATGGAGAATGTTGATCCATAGAATGGCCAAGAATTGCACATGACTGAATGGCTGACAACAACAATGACAATGATAATGGTCAAACTCAATTTAGGATTATTCCAAGGCATACATGTCTTATATGAGTAAGGATCAAAATTATGCTTTCATTCTAACCTAACTTCTTCCAATGTATCTGCAACCTTCTATTTGGATTGCTGCAACATGCTGTACATGGAGCTGCCCTTGAAGAGCATTGAGAAGCTGCAATCCAGAATACAACAGCATCAGCAGTGTTCAACATCTCTCACTATGACCCTATAACACTTTTGCTCCATAAATTACACAGGTTCCCCAGGGGCAGGTCAAGATGCTGGTTGTCACCTGTAAATCTCTGTCTATAGCAACATAAGACCTGGCTATTAGCAGGACTGCCTTTCTTCCACTGTTTCCACTCACCCCACCAGATCTACTACAGAGGGCAAGCTCCAGGTCTCCTTTTGTAAACAATTTCATTTTGTTGGATCCAGGAGTTGTGTCCTCTATGGCAGCTCCTGTATTATGGAACAGCATCTCATAGAGAGGTCCTTATCTGTTAGCCTTTCATAAGATTCTAAAGATATGGCTGTTTCCCCAGGCATCTGAACCAGGAGTCTCTGCTGTGGATTTGATTTAACGATTTTATAATTGGAAGGTATCATTTATCATAGGACATCATGGGCTATTTTTTAAGTATTGAGATTTAAATCTATAGAAAATGCACTATAAGATCTCAGTAGACTCAGTTTTAATAAAAATGAACGAGATACCTCCCAAATATCTCCTCCCAAAATCTGGGGGGGGGGGGAAAATCAGAAAATAAGAGTCATGAAATTCTGCATGTATTTTCACCTTCTAAATGCATAACCCAGCTCCAAACAAATTCTACAAATACTCAGGTCAGCAGGCAGTTGCCAATCTTAGCATGATCCCAACCAATTTTAACGTGAATTTTCTTGAACGATGGAGTATTTTTACTTTTGGGGTTTCAAAGATGAAAGGGTCTTTGCAAAAGCTCCACAATGTAACATATTGTAGTTTGGGATTTATGCTTTTGCTCTGTCAAGCATTAAAGCTTGGATTGCAAATGGAAATCAACTTTTCAGATGCAAGGTAACGTTTGCTGCAAATCATTTGATTTCTCAGCCAGCAGCAGAGCATTGTCTGCATATAAAAGTACATATAGATTGACTTTGACTTCCGGTGGCTCCGCGGCGACGGAGGGAGCCTTCCCGGGCTGCCCGCGGCTCAGCTGTTGTTTTTTTTCGCCCGAAACAGCGCCGATCAGCTGTTCGGGCGAATCCGAAGCCCCCTCCTCGGGAGAAGAGGAGGGGGCGAGCTCCCAGGTAGGGGTAGAGTTCTCCAGGGCCGCCTGAGCTTATGGCTTGGGCGGCTGAAGGATTGAACTCCCCCGTAGCCTGGGCTGCTCCCAGCTGGCCGTCGCCTCTGCTCCTGATTCTTGGAGCAGAGCCAGCCGTCTGCGACCACCCCTGCCTGAAGGAATGACTATGATTTAAAGGAGCAGGCAGAGCGATACAAGAGGAAATGGTAAAGAGGATTACTATGTTTTACTCTCCAGCTTGATGGACTTTTTTGGATTACAAATCTGAAGTGAAAGTGCGTCATATTTGGTAAAAGATGGCGGCTAAACCACCCCCTAAAACTCTTCGGAGTGCTGGAACTTCTCCCGTGCAACAATCATTATTGCAGGCGCTGCATCCTCCTGATGTATTGACATCAAAGGACTTACAAGATGCTCTTGAAAAACATACCCAGGTAATTTTGGAATCAATTAATATTAGATTTGCACAGATGGAGGAGAAATTGGAGAAATTGGAGGAGAGAATGGAGGAGAGGATGGAACAGAAGCTCAAAGCGATGAGGGTAGACATCTTGACTTCAGTGTGTAAAGTGGCTCGGTGTGTGGAAGAATTGGAGGAAAAGCTAGAAGACTTGACTCAAAAGAATGCTATATTAGAAGCAAAAGTATTGGAGAATGAAAATAAAATGGAAAAGGAACTGTGTCTTGCTGAATATTTCCAGATGCAGTTTGCCATTAGAATTAGAGGCTTAAAGGAGAATACTAAGGAAGATCTAAAGCAGCTGGTTTCTGAGGCTTTTGAAATAGTGTTGAAACAGCCAGCATCTGAAATAAAAGGAGGCATGGACAAAGTGTTTCGTGTGAATTCATGGATTGCCAGACAGAGGAAGTTGCCTAGAGATGTGGTGGTATATTTTGCAAAAAGGGAAACTAGAGATGAAGTTATACAAGCTGCTTATGATACTAAAGTTATGATTGCTAATCAAGAAGTTTTGGTCTTAAAAGAAATTCCTCCAAAGATTCTAAGGAGAAGGAAGGATTTTACATTTCTTGTGCAAGAGCTCAAGCAACGAGATATAAGGTTCAGATGGGAGATCCCAGTGGGGTTGATGGTGACGCACGAAGGTAAAAAGTACCGTTTGGTTACTGTGATGCAAGCGCGTGATTTCTACAATAATGTTTTAAATGCAACGCCATTAACACTTTTGGAAGCTGGAAAGGGATCTGGAGAAGGAGTGCATCAAGAGGCCGAAGATGGTCAGATAGAAGACAACGGTGTTGGAGGAGATCAAGATACAACCTCGTTGGATGAATCTATAAAACAGAGGGTGACGCGTGCTGCTGCAAAACGATCTAAGAAGAGAAAGTAGCAGGAATCGCAGAAGTCTTTGGAACTTTTACGATATAGTCATGTAGTCAAGTAGGGGAGGGGGGAAAAGATTTGGGTGTAGACGCAATATATTTCTATATTTGGTGGTTTTGTGGAAAGGGTGAGCTTTTTTGGATTAAAGTTCAAGTTTTGTTTGCAATTTTTTTTTTCTTTTTTGTTGTGTTTGGAATAATTATAGATGTGGTACGGGAAGAGGAACGGTCGATTACAGAAGAGTTGACTTTAAAGTTTTTTGATTTGGGATCCTTGGTTAATTTGGAAAATTATTTGTAAGAATGTTATATCATGGAATGGATAAAATGGATGGAGTTTATTTAGGATAAGTATAGGGTTGAGAAGGGTTTTTTTTTTCTTTTTCCTTTTTTTTGTTTTTAATATATGTTTAATACTATTAAGGTTTGTTCCATTCTATATAAGCTAGAGAGTGTCCTTTTCTTATTCTAGTTTTTTTTATATATATATTTAATATTGTTAAGGTTTGTTTTATCCTATATAAGCTAGAGAGTGATGGATTTTAGAATTTATAGTTGTTAGTATATGGTTGCTTAGGTTTGCTTTTTTTTATATATATATACCTTGTATTCAGCTCTGGGAAGTAGGGGGGGGGAGGGGGGGAGGTAGGGGGGGAGGAGGGAGGGGGGAGGAGGGGAGGTAGGGGGGGAGGAGGGAGGGGGAAGGGGGGTTTTTCAAGGGATAAAAAAATAATGAGAAAACCGAAAAAAGAATGAATTACTTTGGACCAGAGAAGTTATTCCAAACACAACAAAACGATTTCTGGGTAAGGCTTTCCCGTTTTGGCCACCACCATGTTGTTTCTTGACAGCCAACCAACCCATTGCAAAGTTTCTCTGGCAAACTTTTTAAGCCACCGTTTTTCTCTCTTGGAAAAGTTTGAGATTCGTGTCTGCCAGTGGCAAAGAATTCCAGAACCTATTATATACTGCTAAAAAAATAAATAAAGGGAACATAAGATAAAAAAAAAAAAAAAAAAAAAGTATATAAAAAAGTACATATAGATTCATATCCCCAGCCAATATACCTTTCCACTCCAAGCATTCCTGT
Organism: Vipera berus; assembly: GCF_964194415.1. NCBI lineage: Eukaryota > Metazoa > Chordata > Lepidosauria > Squamata > Viperidae > Vipera > Vipera berus. Next base: position 25,079,341 of record NC_138206.1, read on the forward strand.
TACATTTATCTGTAAATAACTTTAGACAATCAAAGAGACACTATACAGCTTGTCCCTGCATAGTGTTAAATAATTTGCTAAGCATGTAATTTATTCTCATGCATGCTTTATTTCTGTCGTACACTATTCTTATTATACTCAGCAACCAACCATGAAATCCTATGGATAGAAAGCATTTCTTAATTCAAACTGTTCATTTTCTTGTGTTTTCTCTAATCAGTGATCATACGATAAAGCATCTTTCTTATTCCTACATTTCTTAATGACTTGGTAAAGAATAAAAACATGCTCTGCATCCTTTTTTTGGTATAAAAAACATATTACACATCCCAGATTTGGCTTAATGTTCCCTTTTATACAATTTTCAATCAAATTTTGAATATGCCTTATTTCATTGAAATGTGGGTTCAAATAGCCATGGAAGAATGTGGTTTCTGAAATTTGGATGGTATTCCCAGACATCTTCAGGGTGTGTCAACAGTATCAAGATAATGAGAGCTTCCGGATGGCAAGGCGTCGCCGGAGGCAGCCATTCTTCGGCTGTCAGCCTCGCAGCTCTGTAGAGCCGCCGAAAACAGCGCCGATCAGCTGTTTCGACGGCTCGGAAGCCCCCTCCTCAGGAGAAGAGGAGGGGGTGAGCGCCCAGGTAGGGGTAGAGCTCTCCGGGGCCGCCAGAACTTAAAGTTTTGGCGGCTGAAGGATTGAGCCCCCCCGAAGCCTGGGCATGCTCCAGACTGCGAGGCGCCTCTGCTCCGGGTTTTTTGGAGCAGAACAGGGCGTTCACAACCATCCCTGCTAGCAAGGAAGAACTTTTGAGAATGAGGACGCAGGCAGAGCGATGCAGGAGATTTTGGTGAAGATGGTGTTTTGATCTTTAACTCAATGGACTTTGCTGAGCTCGTAAGTGGAAGTGCGTAGCTAACAATAGTGGGTGAAAATGGCGGCTATATCTTCTAAAGTTCCTGCTCTGGTGCAGAAGTCTTCGTTGAAAACTTTATTGTCCCCTGCATCTGTATCTGCATCAGCTTTAACAGTAAAAGATTTGCAGAATCTGCTGCAAGAGACTATGGAAAAGCAAATGCAACGATTTGCTGAGATGGTGGATGGGAAGTTGGAGGAGAAGTTAACAGAAAAGCTAGCTGAGGTTATGGATGAAAAGATTACAGAGAAATTAACAGAACTGAGAGCAGATATTATATCTGCAATGCAAGGCATGGTTAAGTGCATTGAGAATTTGGACGAAAGAGTGGAAGATCTTATTCAGGGTGATATTGGACTGGAGGCAAAGATGACAGAGACTGAGAATGTGGTGGAGAAAGTTGATTGTGATTTGATCTCGACACAGTATTATCAGATGGAGTTTGCTTTAAGGATTAGAGGCCTGAAAGAAAATCCTAAGGAAAATTTGAAGAAAATGGTTTCTGAGGCTTTGGAAGGGGTGCTGAGACGACCAGCAGATGGAATGATGGAAGATATAGATAAAGTTTTTCGTGTTAATTCTTGGATTGCAAGACAAAGGAAATTACCCAGAGATGTGGTGGTTTATTTTACAAAGAGAATGATTAGAAATGAAGTTATCCAAGCCTCCTATAATATTGATTTTGTAATTGCTGAGCAAAAAGTTCTGATTTTAAAAGAGATCCCTTCAAGAATTTTAAGAAAAAGGAAGGAATTTGCTTTTTTGACACAAGAATTGAGACGACATGATATCAAGTTTAGATGGCAGATACCAGTGGGTATGGTGGTGACCTATGAAGGTACGAGGCATTGTTTTACTACGGTGATTCAGGCACGTGATTTCTACAGTAATGTTTTAAAAGCAGCCCCCATACCATTTTTGGAATCTACAAAGAAAAAAGGTGAGAGAGAGTCTCAATGTTACAGAGAGAATCTACAAGATGCTGAAGGACTAATACGGACAGATGAGAAAGTTACAGGAGTGGATCAAATTTCAGTACCACTGGAGGAGGCCAGAAATTGGAAGAGGCGTGCTGCTTCTAGACGAATGAACCAAGCCTGAAGATTTAGTTGCATAACTGCAGGAGATAATAATGTAATAAGGATTATGGGAATTGAAATTGTTAGAAGGACTAAATATTTGGGGATATACTTTTCACCCTTATAAAATAACTATGTAATATTTTATGTTGCTTTAGTTTTAAGATGATTATGAAAATTTAATTGGGAAGATTTGTAGTAGTGTTTATTGATATTCTGTAGGTTATGATTTGCTATTTGGTTGGTACGTATATTTACGGTGTGATAAGAAGGTGGATATTGTGTGCTAGGTATATACTTTGTGATATGCTCTGGTGCAATTTTGGGAAAAATTATAGATGAAAGTTAACTTGTAATATTTTTATGGGTAATAATGAAACAGGTAATAGAAAATATAAGAATGATGTGATTATATAAAAAAATTTAAGTCTGGAAAGTAATGTATGGTATTTTAAGTTGTATAATATATTAGGAGAAGGAAAGGTTGTATAAACTTGGTTTTAGTATGAATTTAAAGCCTAGTTGGAAAGAAGAATAGTTTTTAATAATTGATATAAATTGTTTTATCTGTGATTGTTTTTATTGGGTATTATTGATATTACGGTGGTGGATATTAAATGGACGTTGAATTTAATTATGGTAGTAAGATTTCTAGTAAAAAGGTAAAATTACCGACTACAGAAGAATGGACTGTAAAGTTTTTTTTTTCAAGGATATGGTAAAGATCTTAGTGCACCTGAAAGATTATTTACAACAGAGAGATACTACGGAGCAAATATGGGACTAAAAAGTATTATTTTGTATTTGAATAATTATTGATATGATATATATATGTTTGGAGTTTATCTATATGAGTTAAAGTGTGATAGTTTAAATAGTTTAGGATTGTTTGCGTAAGTTAGATTATGATTGTTTGTATTTTTATACCCTGTATTCAGCTCTGGGAAGTGGGGGGGAGGGGAAAGGGAGGGAGGGGTTGGGGAGGGGGAAGAGGGTGGGAGGGGAGGGGGTTGGGAGGGTTTTTTTTGTTAAAGATAAAATGTATTGTAAAACTTTTTAATAAAAAAAAGATAATGAGATGAAACCAGATCAATTGAAGCCCTGCCCATTTTTACATCATTGTGATGCATACAAGGCACATTAATGGTTGGATTTGATGGCCCACTGCCCCCACTATTTTGATGAATGAATGCATGACAAAACTATAGGTAGTCCTCGATTTATTACAATTGAGTCAAAAATTTCTGCTGATAAATGAGACATTTGCTAATTGAATTTCCCCCCATTTAATGAATGTTCTTGCCACAGTTATTAAGTGAATCACTGCAGTTGTTAAATTAGTAACATGGTTGTTAAGTGAACCTGGCTTCCCCATTGACTTTGTTTGTCAGAAGGTCACAAAAGGGAATGACATTCTCCCAGGACACTGCGACCATCATATATGAGTCAGTTGCCAAGAGTCTGAATTTTGATCACATGACCATGGGAATGCTGTCATGGTCATAAGTGTGAAAAACTGTCATAAGTCTCTTTTTTGGTGCTGTTGTAACTTTGAATGGTCACTAAATGAATTGTTGTAAGTTGAGGACTACCTCTATTTCTTTTTTTTTTCATTCCTCTAATATTACAATGCCAAAGAAAGTGGAGGAAGAAGTGACAAAGCTTAAGAGCAGTTTGTGCTACAGGCATACCTTTAACCTCCGACCCTCTGGTTCTGGCCCGGGGTACCGGGAATGAGGGTGAGCAGCCACCTGAGCTCAGGCTGGTGTATTTCAATGCCAGGTCCGTAACGAATAAGGCTCCTCTCATTCGTGAGTTGGTTGAGGAGGAGCATGCGGACCTGGCTTGCATTACGGAGACCTGGTTGGGCCCAGAGGGCAGTGTCCCCCTGGTTGATCTTTGCCCATCAGGTTTCCGGGTGCTGCACCAGCCTCGGGCTCAGGGTAGGGGCGGTGGAGTGGCAGTAGTGGTGAGGGAGACCTTATGTCCACGGGAGGCCACCATGGTCCAGATAGTCGGGTGTGAGTCCCTCCTCCTGAGATGTGGCCCTAGAGCTCAGTTGGGCTTGCTGCTGGTGTACGTTTCGCCTAGTCGCGTAGCAGCAGCCCTGCCTGAGCTTCTCGATATCCTCTCAGGGTTGGTGGTTGAGTTCCCCAAACTTATAGTTTTGGGTGACTTCAACCTACCATCCCTGGGGGGATCATCTGAGTTAGCTCGGGAGTTCATGGCTTCCATGACGGCCATGGACCTGATGCAGGTTATTCAGGGCCCAACTCATGGGGGGGGGTCACACGCTCAATCTGGTTTTTCTATCCGGACGGTGGTTAGATGATCTCGGGGGGGGGGGGTTCCCCAATTATTACACCCCTGTCATGGACCGATCATCATCTCCTGTGGTTGGTCTTCCGTTTTGCCACTCCCTGTCGTGGGGTTGCTGAGCCAATAAGATGGTTCCGTCCTAGGCGCCTGATGGACCCTGAGCGGTTCCAGACGGCGCTTGGGCCCCCACCTGCCTCCTTTGCTCACAGCTCGGTCGATGCCCTAGTGGAAGCCTGGGAAAGGGCAGCCACAGAGGCACTCGACCAAGTTGTACCCATGCGGCCCTTGACCCGGCGCAGATCCCAATGGGCTCCATGGTTCTCCATGGAGCTCCGGGAGATGAAGCGTCGGAGACGGGGCCTAGAGAGCTGTTGGAGATCCAGCCGATCCGAATCCGACCGGTTACGACTAAGGTCGTTTACGAGAACTTATCTCGCGGCGATGAGGGTGGCAAGATCTAACCACTTCGCCACCCTCATCGCGTCTGCAGATAATTGCCCGGCCGCCCTGTTTAGAGTAACTCGCTCTCTCCTTAATCGGGAGGTGAGGGAGGACCCCTTGCAGGGTCGAGCCGAGGAGTTTAGTCGATTTCTGTCGGACAAAATCGCTCGGATCCGGACCAGTCTGGACTCCGACTGGGCAGAGTCTGACGATGAGGATACGGGCAGCCTTGTCGATTTAATCTGGGAAGAGTTCGACCCTGTGACTCCTGAAGAAGTGGACAAGATCCTGGGGAAGCTGAGCTCCACCACGTGTTTGTTGGACCCATGTCCCTCCTGGCTGACTTATGCGGCCCGGGATGGGACACGAGGCTGGCTCCAGGCAGTGATTACTGCCTCTTTGAGTGAGGGTAGCTTTCCCGCTGCCTTGAAGGAGGCGGTGGTGAGACCCCTCCTCAAGAAGCCTGCCTTGGACCCAGCAATATTAAACAACTTTCGTCCGGTCTCCAACCTTCGCTTTCTGGCGAAGGTTGTTGAGAGCGTGGTGGCGCAACAGCTCCCTTTGTTCTTGGATGAAGCTGATTATCTAGACCCGTACCAATTGGGTTTCAGGCCTGGGTACAGCACGGAGACGGCATTGGTCGCGCTGGTGAATGATCTCTGGCGGGCTCGGGACAGGGGTTGCTCCTCTGTCCTAGTCCTTTTAGACCTCTCAGTGGCTTTTGATACCATCGACCATGGTATCCTGCTGCGACGTCTCAGGGGGTTAGGAGTGGGAGGCACAGTTCTCCAGTGGTTCTCCTCCTACCTTCTGGGACGCTCGCAGTCGGTGTTGGCAGGGGGGCAGAGATCGACCTTGAGACCTCTCATTTGTGGAGTTCCTCAGGGATCGGTCCTCTCGCCCCTCCTGTTCAACATCTATATGAAGCCGCTGGGTGAGATCATTCGTGGTTTTGGAGTTGGGTATCATCAATATGCTGATGATACCCAGCTTTTTATTTTGACCCCAAACCACCCCAGTGATGCCCTCGACGTGATGTCCCGCTGCCTGGAGGCGGTCCGGGTCTGGATGGGGAGGAACAGGCTTCGACTCAACCCTGAGAAGACTGAGTGGCTGTTCGTGCCGGCATCCCGGGAAATTCCGATTATCCCATCTCTGGCTATGGGGGGTGAGCTATTACCCCCCGTAGATAGGGCGCGCAACTTGGGGGTCCTTATAGATTCACAGCTCTCTTTAGAAGAGCATATTGGAGCTGTGACTAGGGGGGACTTTGCCCAGGTTCGCCTGGTGCGCCAGTTGCGACCCTATCTAGACCGGGATGCCTTGCATACAGTCACTCATGCGCTCGTGACCTCTCGTCTAGACTACTGTAATGCTCTCTACATGGGGCTGCCCTTGAAGTCCACTCGGAGGCTGCAGAATGCAGCCGCGCGAGTTGTGCTGGGGTTTCCCGATACTCCCATGTTACACCTTTGCTCCGCAAGCTGCATTGGCTGCCGGTTGCCCTCCGGGTGAGGTTCAAGGTGTTAGTGATGACTTACAAAGCCCTACATGGCATGGGTCCGGATTACCTACGGCAACACCTGCGGCCGGCGTCAACTTCCCTCCGTCCAGTGCGCTCCCACAGAGAGGGCCTCCTCAGGGTGCCTCCGATCAAAGAATGTCGATTGGTGGCCCCCAGGGGGAGAGCATTCTCTGTGGGCACGCCAGACCTATGGAACCGCTTGCCGGTTGAGCTCCAGACGGCCCCTGACCTTCGCTCCTTCCGGCGTGATCTAAAAACGCATCTATTTGAGCAGTCTGACCTGGTCTGATGGGTTAGGGCAGGGGTTTTAAATACATCTTAATTATTGTTTTAACTTTGGGCATTTATTTAATCGCTTTTAACTTTTGAATCTTGTTTTTGTATTTATTGCCCTGTACACCGCCCTGAGTCCTTCGGGAGAAGGGCGGTATAAAAATATAATAAATAAATAAAATAAATAAATAAAAACAATATGAATTGGTCTAGAACAGAGGTCCCCAACTCCTGCGACACAGGCCATTACCAGGCTGTGGCCTATTTAGAATTGGGCCACATGAGTGGCAAGCTGGAGCCCGCATGCGCGTGCACACAGCTCAACTTGTGTGAGTGGCAGGCCGGCAGGCACTTGCACGTGTGCATGCCGGCCCACCACTCACACAATTTAAGTTGTGCACACGCTGGTCTGCCACTCATATGGCCCAGTTCCCCTCTCTCTCCCCCTCCCCAGCCAAGCCACCAACTCGCAAAGATTGGGGACTGCTGGTCTAGAATATTATGAGGGATTCTTGTCAGTCTGCTAGATCTGTATCTACTAGATCTACCTTTCTACCCTTTTTTGAAAAGTGGGACCATATTTCCTATCATCTAGTCATTTATCATTTCAGCTGTTCTTCAGGATTTCTTAAACATAGTTTTTGCTCATGCCACTAGCTAATTCGTTCACTATCATGGAATGTTGATCCCAGACATAAATTTATTCAAAGTAAAAAAAAAGTATTCCCTGACATGTTTTTATCAACCTCATGCTTTGATCCTGTTCTTTTAGATGTACTCTTCACATTTCATGCTGGAACAGATACTTCACATTTCATGCTGGAACAGATGGAAAAAAACAGAATCTATATACTGGCTGTTTGCTCTTTATTAGCATTTTGCCACCTTCATGGAGCAGCTTGTACACTAATGCCTTTTTTCATTATTTTGAACACAGCTTAAAAAAAAAGCCCTAATTGGAATTCTTACCATCCTTCGCCAACTTCAGCTCATTCCAAGCTTTCATTTTTCTGATATCAAGTCTACAGTTCCAGGCTATCTATCTATACTCCATGTTTATGAGTTGACCCACATTCCATTTTCTGCATGCATCTTTTTTATTTTCAGAACATTACTAAACTTTTTCTGTAGTCACAAACACATTTCTACTGTCTCTTTTCTCTCTCTCTCTTTGTCTTTTCCTCATTAGAATTGTTTGCTATTCTCCTTTTACATTTTTCCCACCCACCGTAAATAGCTTTCCCCATTGTCTTCTTCTACTGTGGGATCCTATTGATAATTGGTGCAAATGTATTAAATCTGCTTTTAAAAAAAATCAGGATACTCAGCTACACTGGGAGTTAATTTCTCTTAAAATCCCTTAACTTCATCTTGCTTTTAAAATTCCATAAAAGATTGTCTTCATGGTGATGATGAGCTGTCTGTAAAAGTTCTTTCTTTGAGACTTTTTAAGCTCACATTTCCCAGTGTTGTGCTCCTCATAGATGTTTATGATGCTTCTGTTACTAGTCAATTGTTTAACATTTTAAAGCTAGTTTTGATATATGGCCCAAAAAGAAGCATATGTGTATTTTCCTTTAAGCCAACCATTATAATAACTTTATATATTTGGTTTATGTTTGAATTAGTGTAATACTTCATTTTTCCATATCTGTTTTCCCATATGTGTTGTAAACCTAGAGGTAGGAACTATTCTGTTTTTATTGATTTTATAAAAACAACTCTAAAAGCCTTTTTCAGCTGAAAACCAGTGTACAAATGGAGCGTACAAATGTACATTCATGCAAAAACAACCCAACAACCACACAATAGCTAACAACAAATCAAATTTTAGTATTGTATGCACATATAGACATACACAGAAAGTGGAAAGATATTACACTATACATCATTTTTGAGGAAATGATTGTTAACAATAGCAAGCGGAATTAAAAGGCTACAGTGGCCTATGGGAGACAAAAGATGTGTTTGGCTGCAAAAAACAAGATTCTAAAAGTAATGTTTGAGATAGCACTTGGTGCCTACAATATACAGGAAATTATAAGCCAATTGAAGTGGGAGTAAGAATACCATGTTCATAATGATATAACAAACAGATGTAAAGAAAACTATAATATAGGAGTCTCAATTACAGGATGTCCTGGCTGGGAGGATACCATGTTGTAGTAGGCATCTCCAAATGATAGAATTGTCCCTATAAGGTGGGGTTTCCCACTGAGTTCAAAAGATACCTCTTTATGCACCAACCCCTTAGCATGTGTACAGAGCTGCCCCTCATCTATTGAAAAGAGCAAGAGCCAAAAAGATCATTTGATGGAATGCTACCTACAGATATATTCCACAATATATTAATCCTCTATATATGCTAATAATGTTATTACTATATGTTAGTAAATAATGTTAGTAAACCTAGGACTATCTTTCATGTTGATAGACGTCTTCAGATTTATGTCTCTCTTCCGCCACTATCATCCCCTTTTAAGGGCCTTCCTATCTGACTCATGTCATAATAAAAAAACAATGGCATAAATTGACAATATGTAGACAAGATACACCCTTTGGCCAACCCAAGATTGGTGTATTATTGCCAATATAACATATCTTGGATTCCTGACCAAAGAAACTCTGCATTAATATAGGCAACCTATGGAATTCTAGATGTAACTGAACAATTCCCAAAATCCTTCATAATTCATTATGTTTCCTAAAAATGCTGGAAACTGCAGTTCCACAAATATCTGGAGTGCTACAGATTACCCATCATGACTTACATATCAAACGTATTATATGAGCAGTGTACTCTTAGTGTATGTGTTTCCATTAATGCATTTGTCTTCTCCATTCATGTAGTCAAGCTGTGCATTTGAAAATGGTTATACAGCTGCATTTATATCATCATGTCCATCACATTTCTGAGGTTTGGAGACCTGAGTCTTGTTAAATTCATTCTGATGTATTACTAGTGTGCAAAATTAGGTAAACTCAAATCCCTTTTACAATTTATTTGACTGTTTCATCAATTGATTTTGTTCCACAAAATGTTGGACTGTTGTTGGATGTTAACTCAAACATCCTACAATCTTAAGAATGCATGCTCAGAAAAAATACCACTATTTTCATTATAACTTTCTCTCAGATAAGTATGCTTAGAATCTCAGACTTAGTAGGCCATTGATTTGCAAAAGAAATAAGGATGAATAGTTAATTACTCAGAACCAGACCAACACATGCAAGAGTCGTTAAAGGGATTTATAAAGCTGATTGATCTGCTATGAAAACTGATCACCTTGGAAACCATTGATGTGGATCTGAAGCTGCAAGGAAAGTGATTCTTTCTGGTTGATGCCTTGATGAAGGATGGATGACTGAGAAAATGCATATCTTGAGACATCTATAAGCAGCATGGAATGGATATAATAAGGTCATGATAACACTAGACTGACCTCACCTTGCTGTAGTTTATTTTCAAACTGCAAACTTCTCTCTCCCTTGGGGGTGGGAGAGGTGAATAAATACTGCTTACAGGAGAAGACGTGTTATAAGGATTGGCCACAAAAGTATTAATGATGTGATTTAATTTCTAATAGGATTGTACAATATAACAATATGAACATTACAAAAATAATAGTTACAATGTCAGATTTTAAGTCATTGAATCTTGTTTGTATTGCCAACGCAAATAAGATGGAAGCCTATCATTTGATTTTAGCCACATAATGCATATTTTCAGCTATTATTTTTATTTTGAGGGGATTGTCTATCAGAAGGATGATTCTATCAGACAGACAACATACCTACTCTATTGGTTATTAATTCACTAGTATTCAAAGCTCCTATCTTAAAGAGCATGTAACCCTCTTCCAGGGATGTCAAACTGCTGGCCCATGGACCGGACGTGTCATGTGGAAGCCGCGCCCACCCCATTGCCGGCAATGGCAAAACAGTCCTGATACGTTGCATGACATCACATGACATCGTGAGTTTGACATGTCTGCTTTATTTAACCCATGCTGGGAAGCTTTTTTTTACATACCCATCCCAATGCTGTTTCTGTTCATTTAACCCTTGAAAGCCCTGAATACTACAAAATAAATGTTAATTCAACTGAAAACAATGAAGTAACAACCCTGATTTATTTATTTATTTATTTATTTGCTTGCTTGCTTGTTAATTTATTTATAAAATTTGATTGCTTGAGACTAGCCAGACTTTAGCACCTTACCAAGTTTAATATAAAACTACCTTTCATATTTCAAAATTTTATACATGTAGTCTTTGTTTAGCTGCTGCCCTGGACAGGGACTGTTCCCAATTACAACAATGATGAAAAGTAACTCTACGACCAATCCTTGCATTTACAATTTTGCAGGTCTGTAAAATAAAGAAAAGCTGAAGTAAAATTGTAAGGACAGTTGTGGTTTCACTTAGCAACTTTCTTCATTTAGTGGCTGAGTTGCCAGTCCCAGTTTTGATTATTAGACCAGAACTATCTGTATGTTTTGTACAAATAACATTTTATGCAGGATTTTCAAATGAAAGATGGCCATCTGATATTGAAAAAGTTGGGTATAATTTTGGAAATTTTTCCACTTTTGCTTGCATTCTGATAAAGGACATGACTGACACATGGGTTTCAGAGTATGAAGATCAATTGCTTCAGTAGCAGCAGCTGTAAGTTTTTGCTTATTTTTCTGCAAAGTGACCTCCTCACTTATAATCATAAAGAACAAAGTAATGTTGATGTTACTCACTAGAGGGAATAAAAAAAACTGCTGGCTTTCATGTGACAGATATTTAGAAATGGAGCATAACGGAACATGTCAGAATGCACGAATAAGATACAAAATCTTTATATATATTTTTCTCTCTGAAGTCTTTCTTTTGACATTCCAATGTAATATTTTGGAGCCTCCCATGACATCCATTCCACAGAACGAAAACTATGGGCTATTTATTGAACTGACTTCTGTTTTCTGGAAGCCCAAAAATAAATCTGGAATTCATAACCAGTTAATACATTTTGTTAAAGAATATTTGAAGTAAATAATAAATATGGCAATCAAATAATCACATGGTATCCAACAGTTATAAACAACAGAGATGCTTTACAAAGATATAAAATAGGTATTGAACCCTGGGAAATACGCTACATTCAGTTAAGTGAGAGAAGGAGTAAAGAGCATTCAAAGACAGACCCAGGAAGCAGGGAATTTCAAAAAGAATGCAGATAAGAGTTCAGCTACAAATGAAGCAAGCAGAATAATAAAAATGGAAATGATACACACTACAAGAGTTCTTCCCAAGGCAAGAATGTCAGGCTTCTCCCCAAGTGAACATGGAACACTGCACAAGCACAGCTTGGCTTGGGAATAGAGAACAAAAGAAGGGAAGATGGCATGTTTTGGAAAGAAGGCAGAAAAGGGATTTCTGGTTTGAGTAGGGAGAGGGAAACAACAGACTGGGTTGACCAGTATTAACTTGCATTACTGGGTTGGTTATGATGGAAAATGACTTAGCTTCTTTTCATATAAAGTGTGTGTGTGTGTGTGTGTGTGTGTGTGTGTGTGTGTGTGTGTGTGTGAGAGAGAGAGGGGGGGGGGAAGGGAGGGAGGGAGGAAAAAAAGCTCTTTGGTTGAACAGAATGGTTCTCCACTGGCTCAATGGACAGGTGAGGGCCAATTTTTATTCTTTCCTTAAAGAATTTAATAAATTCAAAAAAGGAACAAGCTAATGGTTTTCTTGATGGTAAATTGTGTTACTTACTGCTTACTTAACCTTCAAAAGGATTTGGGAGACATCATATTGTCTGGCCAAGTTCCAAAAGCTAACACTGCAAATGGATAGAGGATATTTTCAACCTTTAGCAGTCACAAGTTTGCTTGGGAAGGTCGATCTCAGACTGCTTTAATATATTTTTTGCCTATTCTTGTGGAAATTGGTGAGCAAAGTGAAACATGGAAGGAGGGATGCCCATAGGGAATGGTCCTAACAGTGAAGATGACAGCCATGGTTGATCAAGGCATGTAAAAAACAGATGGAGCTTCAATCACACCATTGGACTGCCATTTTTACTTTTTTGATCTCACACTACAGACATCCCTGCATGTCAAGGATCTCTGAAAGCACTTCTCTGTCAAGTGAGAATACCTTCGCAAGTCAGTCTCTGTCATTTTCCTTCTCAAAAGCAAGCATGCCAGCTTTTACAAGAGGAATGAGATATTTTGTGCAACCAGCATTTTGGTTTAATAGCCCAACTGGAGTACTGAAAATACACAACAATGAGCCAATTACGAATGCAATTTTGGGAGCAGAGTCGAAAACCAGGTGACACTTATAATAGTAGCATCCCATGGACACCAGATAAGTACCCTTTACTTTTGATGGTAAAGTTATGTTCTTTATTATTCTAACTTACATGCAGCCTGCAAATAACAGTAAAAGCACCTTACAAATAACAATTAAAAATTAAGACATAGAAAGTAATTTTTAATTTCCAAACTAGCCTGCAAATAACAATTAAAATTAAGGCATAAAAAGTAGAAGGCCCTAATATGCCACCAATCAGGCAACAGAATGTTGGTATTTATACACTTTAAATAGTGTTATCAATTTTATTGTCTCTTTGTGCATGTATCTATTCTGTCTCTCTGCACCACCACCCCTCCCATATATATTATTGGATGGATCATTGAAACTTTCTCCAACCTTCAGTCCTCCAGACAGTTGAAATGAAATCCTAGGAATTATTTGTCACCACAGGGCACCACATTTTGGAAAGTAATCATTGCAGATTATGAAATTCTAACATTCCAAACAGATGGCAATATGAAATGCCATAGAATCTGCGGTTGGCAACAACTGCCCATTCCAGATTTCAACAGAACCCATACTGAAGGAACACATCATCAAAGTAATGTGTACATCAAATCAGATAGGTTATTGATTGATCCAAGTGCCATCATGAGCTCCCACCTCATCTACCCTACAGAAAATAGCAGAGATAAAACTTGTTTTAGGCTGTACATCTATTTTATTTCTACATTTATTTTATTTCCCTCTGTCACTGAGACCTCTGCCCACTAAACTATATTGGTCTTTTTAATTTTGATACATCACCAAATCAGAGAATATTATTATGTTACACAGGAGAAACATCAAGATTTCTTTTTCCCAACCATTCCATTAAATTCTTTATCAGATGGTCTCCGTTTACATTATTTTATTATTGCTCTGTTTTGTTTTGGTTTCGCTCAGCAAAGCAAATGCATACTTTCTGTAAATAATACAAAAAAATAGCTGTCTAATTACTCTTGGTATAATGTATGAAGAATATTTTTCAAGTATGTTGACCCATTGAACACAAAAGCTAGCAAAACAAAGCATTTGGGCTCTATGGGCCTATAGAGCCTTGGTGGAGCAGTGGGCTAATGCCTCCTTAAGTAACACTAGCTGCCTGCAATTAGTGCAGGTTCGAGTCCCACCAGGCTCAAGGTTGACTCAGCCTTCCATCCTTCCGAGGTAGGTAAAATGAGGACCCAGATTGTTGGGGGCAATAAGCTGACTGTGTAATAATGCCGCTTGGGGTGGGGTGGGGCAAAAGCCCTAATAAGCAGGCATATACATAGAATGAAGGCTATTGCTAAGCACATTGGTTTGTGCTTAAATTGTAAGCCGCCCTGAGTCTTCGGAGAAGGGTGGGATATAAATGGGATTAAATAAATAAAAAATAAAGGCACCGACCCAATTAAAAACTTTGACTAGAATAGTGAAATCACATATGTTAATTGACCACAAATGTCCTTGTTTCATTCTCATTACCCCAAATACTATTGATTACTGTTATATACATGCAAATGCATGCACACATGCAGACACAGAGAAAGAGAGAGAGAGAGAGAGAGAGAGAGAGAGATGTTACTTGGCATTTCATTTACTTGATATGAATATAAAAATGGTGGCAAATATTAACACACAGCTGGGGGTAGCTTTCAGAACAATCACTGGTAGCACCTCAGCATTCATGCGCTTTTGCAATTCTCAGGTATCTTCAGGCAAATTCTGGCCCTAAAAATGTTTATTATTTTCAAGTACTTGCTAAGAGGTTACATTAGTGAATAACTTAAAGTATGTTCCTCCCTAATATAATTTTATCAAACCAGACTAAATACATCATGTATTTTCTAAATGCAGTCTATAAGATTTTTTTTCTAGATTATTAACATTAACATCATGTTTAATGAACATGGCTCTTACTTCCTAAGACCCAAAGTAAAAATAAACACATTAAAGCTGAAAAGGATCGTATTATATCTATACTGAAAAATCAATACTTATTTCCAGTTCTTTTTATTGATTTTAAAACCATAAAGAGTGTTGAGCTCTCCCCTTTGCTGAATATTTGAGCTGTTGCTGGGAGGCTGTCACCAGAATTGCTATAACTACATTCTTCGTTGAACTATTTCATTATTAGACAAGTAGTCCTCAACAGTTCATTTAGCGACCGTTACTACAGTTTGTTTAGTGACTCTTCAAAGTTACAACGGCACTGAAAAAAGTGACACTTATGACGCTTTTACACACTTATGACCATTGCAGCATCCCCAGGATCAGTGGTGGGATTCAGCCAGTTCGCACTGTAAAGTCGCGTGCTTCAAATAGAGACGGACACAGAGCTGGGGTAAAGATGAGTTTATTCTGAACAGAACGAACTGGGGAAACAGGGAAGCCTGGCGTCTATTTATACCTGCCCAGGTGGATGGCATCCAATCAGTTCAAACCTGGGCTTCCTGCCAGTGCAGGTGACAATGGGTGTAGATCCTGGCTTCCCAGCAGGCTGAACATGCCTGGGGCTGTCAACAGCTTAAGTCATTAGGCTTATCCTGAGTGAGCAGTTATCGCCCGGAGCTGTCCAACCCCTCTGCTGATCTGCACCATCAGCCGCCTGCTGTGCTGTCCCTTTGTGTATGCTGGGAGGCATACACTGCACGCACCACTTCGGCAGAACCGGTAGCTAATTTTTTGTTGCCCAGGCCCAGAATGGACTTCCGGAAGCAGCATCCCCACAGAGAACTGGTTGTTCACATATATGAATCCCACCACTGCCCATGATCATGTGATCAAAATTGAGACACTTGGCAACTGACTTATATTTATGACGGTTGCAGTGTCCCGGGGTCACGTGATCCCCTTTTGCAACCTTCTGACAAGCAAAGTCAATAAGGAAGCCAGATTCACTTAACAATCGGGTTACTAACTTAACACCTGCAGTCATTTGCTTAATAACTGTGGCAACAAAAGTTATAAAATGGGGCAAAACTCACTTAACAAATATCTCATTTGGTCACATAAATTTTGGGCTCAATTGTGGTCGTAAGTCGAGGACTATGTGTATTAAAATTCAGCTCTAGTATTTTTTTTTAACCAGTAGTTATTTTGATCAAAGGAGTTAGTCTATTGCAGCTGGAAAGTGCTGCACTGTCTAAAAAAAGGTATTTTCAAAATATTTTCCAATATCAAATTAAGCCTATTAAAGCCCAATGAAGTCAGTACTGATAAGTCTTTTCAATTTTGTGTTGGGTTAAGACTTTTTGTCTGCATATATAGTGTGAATCAACATATGCTCTTTGGGCTACAGATCATGGGTTACCAATCCCCAGATTAGCATATTTACATATTTACATAATACCACTTGTTATAAAAATTGTTTGAGGAACAAAGTCTTTGTGTCCATGGGTTGATGGAATTTAGAAGTGAACTCACAGATTGAAAAATCAGCTTTCACAAGCCAGAAGCCATTTATGCTCTAGTAGGAGTAGTTCTGAAAATGACAAGTAGTAACTTTTCCCCCAACATTGCTATCCGTGTTACATTTCATGGTCTATTTCACAGGCACATAATTTCCACACAATTGCCCATCAAATTACAAGTCAGTCTCTCCCACTCAGTCTCAGAACATGAGCTCTGTTTAGTACAAAGCAAACTGATGATGGAAGCAATGCATTTTTAGACTACTTTTTCTGTTTTTTTAAGCAGCAAATGATATAATGGTGAGATATTTAAATTATGTTTCTCAGAGCCAGCCTTAACAGTGTGCAAATCTGGGTGTCTAATAATAGATCAATCAATACATAAAATCAAATCTTTTTTTTCTTGAGAGTCAGTTTGGGGTAATGTTTAAGGCAACAAGCTGAGAAACAGGACACTGTAAACTATTCTGCACCACACAGGAAACAATTTGGTGGATGTGAATGATGTAACTAACATGGATACTGACTGGCTATCATTATTGGCTTATTGATTGGCAGATGGATCGATGTTCTACATAGGAACTGGTCTTCTCTCCCTCTTACTTACTTATTTATTTATTTATTTAATTAAATTTCTAAACCGCCCTATTCCCGAAGGACTCAGGGCGGTTTACAGGCCAGCATAAAATACAATATAAAAATAATATAGAATTAAAATACATTAAATTAATTAAACCCAATTAAAACAATATTTAAAAAGCTAAAACCCCTTCAGTCCAGGCCTGATAGATAAAAAAAACAGGTTTTCAGGTCCCGGCGAAATGAACGCAGATCGGGGGCGGTCCTAAGTTCCACGGGTAAATCATTCCAGAGGGCAGGTGCGCCCACAGAGAATGCTCTTCCCCTGGGAATAACCCACCGGCATTCCTTAACCGGCGGTATCCCCTGTGGGAGCGCACGGGACGAAGGGAGATTGATGCCGGCAGCAGGTGTTCCCTCAGATAACCTGGACCCAAGCCATTAAGGGCTTTATAGGTCATCACCAGCACCTTGAATCTCACCCGAAGGGCAACCGGAAGCCAATGCAGCTCGCGGAGTAGAGGTGTTACATGGGAGTATCGGGAAGCCCCCATCACAACTCGCGCGGCCGCATTCTGCACCAGTTGAAGCCTCTGAGTGGTCCTCAAGGGCAGCCCCATGTAGAGAGCATTGCAGTAGTCTAAACGGGAGGTCACGAGCGCATGAGTGACTGTGCGTAGGGCATCTCGGTTCAGATAGGGTTGCAACTGGCGCACCAGGCGAACCTGGGCAAAAGCCCCCCTGGTCACGGCTCCTATATGATCTTCTAAACTGAGCCGTGAATCCAGGAGGACGCCCAAGTTGCGAGCCCTATCAACGGGGGGTAACACCTCACCCCCCATAGTTAACGATGGACAAAACTGGTTTTCCCGAGATGCCGGTATGCACAGCCACTCAGTCTTGGCAGGATTGAGTCTTATATCCAAGCAGGTAACATTGAGACTGAGTTTTACCACAGATCCTGTTGAAAATCTCTTCCCCTGCATGCTATTATTGTTATTATTTGTTAATGATATGAGCTCAAATGATTCACTTAGCATCTTCACATTTAGTTTTGCCCTCAGGATCTTTTGCAGAAGCAGCTCTGGGAAAACAAAGTCTCTGTCAGATGCTCCTGCAGATTCCCACCCCCCAAACTAACATAGTAAAATTACCTAAATTTAACAATAAGAGTGTCTGAGAAAATATTAAGCCTCACTTCTATTCAACTATGTATGATTCTTAACAGTGTGAGAGATGTTTAAATCTCAATAAAAGTGGATGTTTATATTTTTCAGGTTCATCTATTTGAGCCATTGTCCTAACTAAACAAGTTTTTCAGATGTATTTATGGAGCTCATATACATCCATAAAGCAGGAGCATCTTCTAGTTTTATTTGTTACCTAGATTATTGTCAGGCGCAAGCAACCAAATCCACACATGCTAAATACTGCCTAAAATCGTATTGTGCCTAAAGTACAAGAATCTCCCCAGCCTGTTTGCCTTCCTTTGAGAACAGATAGACAAGGTTCCATGGTTTGGGGGCCAGTTCAGAATCTTTTGTGGCTGTGCAACAATTCAAGGTTAATTCCCCGCTTGATCCCTCCTCCATGCCTGGTTGGGCATTTCCCAACAGTTATAAACAAAGTGTACATATTAAAGTGTGTATGTGTGTATTTCCTTATGAAAGTAATCTATATTTTTCTCCTTCATCTTTAGATACTTCAGAATTTCTTTGCATAATGTTTCCAAACTTGTCTTATTGTTTTAATGTCATTTTTTTTTCCTTTGGGCAGTCACTCTTAGTTCAGCCCAACTCACAGGAAGGGTAGAAACATATTTAACAAAGAAACTAATAAATAAGTAAATCAGCCCTCTCAACACACACAGCTCATTTCCTTGCAAGTTTCTTTGGAATCAATTCAACTCAGAACATAAACCCAGAGTGGCAGCAATCTGGAAATGGGTGTGGGGAAATAACATTGTGTTTCCCAGTGGTCTCCTCCAAGGCTCACACTCATTCATTTCAACAGAAACCATCGGGAACTGCCAAGAACAACCCTACTCCCAAAATGTAGGAGGTTGTCAGGGCCAGCCCACATTTATAATGGTTACTCTTTTTTCTAGGTGTTTCAGTGGTAGAGATATTGAGTTTCAGCATTCATATCTATTGTGTGCTATGAGAATCACTTATTGGGCAGAACTAGCAAATCGGTTGAATTTATCATTTCCCCCAGATTGATGTTCATGATGGCCATATCTGGCACGTGTGTGAAGGATCCTATATGCATCCTTCTTTGTGTACAAAAGTTCAAAAGAAGACATAATTTCCTCTGGCATTGGTCAGACTGACTTTTTCCCTTCTCATTTGTAGTTTGCACACTGAAAAGAATCAGGGAGGGAGCTGCTTTAACATTTGGATGATACAGGACACCAGAGCTCCTAGCTTCAGGCAGCAGTTCAGTTTCTTGTGCAGTTTGGCTTAGGCGCAGCTGTGTTCTGAAAGGAAACACAGCATGTGGTTTTAATGAGTCTTTTGCCAGCTAACAAACTCACGTATGTTTCTGTAGCTGTTAATTCCATTTTTCCAAGAAGTCTAAAATCTGTAAAGCTCTAATTCTCCACTGCAAACCATTAGGCCTGTATGTGTGTTTTTAACTCAAGCTTGGCATACTTTCATAAAGCACCATGCCTAAGGCATTGCTGCCATTTGTAAATAAAAAGCAATTTGGACTTCAATTCATTGCAAAAATTATGAAGCATCAAGCTGTGGCAACAGATGTGGATGTTGCATAGTTGAGTGAACAATTAATTGACAACTATTACAGCATGGCTGATTTTCTGCCAAACTATTGGTGGTGATTGAGAGAATTTAATGTCAGTTTTGGGGTTTGTTCTTTTCTCTTTATTGAACAATAAACTTGGAAAGGCCAGTGAATCTTACTTTCTGTTCTGTGCAGGAATCCTGGGTAATGTACCCCTGACTGGTGCTATTGTAAAGAGCATAAGGTTTGGCCTTGAAAGACAGAAGGAAGAAATGCTGCAGTTTGGCAACAGTTGGATAAGAGAGACTTGAGCTCCTTGTAATAAACAACTTGAGAAAATATTTCAGACAGGCTGCTTCCTAATTCACACAAAGAGCAAGTGAAGAAGTTCACATTCAGAATTGCAAAAGTGTTTTACTAAACCCGTTGCAATAAAGAAGTCCTGATTTATATACTATTGGTTTCTTAGTCTTATAGGGCTCACAGCTAGCTAGCTTCTGCTCAAACTGCTCTTACCATTAGGACGTTTCATCTACGTTCCTATTCTTAGACCATTATTCTACATACTGCACTCTAAGATGAATGAAAAGGGGTCAAGACATTTTTCTGTATGGAAATCCCTCAGTCACTTAAAGCATGCTAGCCTACCCCGCATTCAGTCAACTTTTCTGAAGGCTAAACATATCTACAGTAATTTCCTCTGATTTCACAAGGGACTGAACACATTTGCTACCTTTCTTTCTATCTGTTCTGGTTTGTCTAAATCTTTCTAAACCTAGGGTGGACAGCAATTGCAGTGGTTCTGACCAATGTAATCCAAAGAGGAATGGCTCTTTTGTGTGATTTGAAATCTATAACTCTATTGATGCAAGCTAAAATGATATTTTCCTTTTTTGCAATCACATAACTGTGCTGGTTTATATTCATCATGTGATTGATACAATTTGTATCCCTCATTCTACACCCATGGATTTGATTTTTTTCCCATTTACTGTAGATATGAGAAGATACTAGCACAGAAGAGGTGAATTGATTATTTGTTGGGACCAGATTGGACTCAGCTCTGACCTGGTACGCCGAAGAATTTGGTGTTGTACAAATAACTATGCCCTTCTGCTTATAACATGAGTATGTTAAATTCTTCACATTAGTCATACTTTGCATTTATCTCTGATAATTTCCATTCTGTTATTTTCAGCCACCTTTCTAACCTATTAAGTTTAAATTTTGATTTTTCTAGATTTTGAGCAGGAAAGCAGGTTAGCAACCAAATAAAGGACTTAACTCCATGGCGTGCCTCCTCCTTAATATCTCTTTCCAGTTTGATGAGAACAGTTGAGGACTTTTTGAATTTAGATTTCAAGCCAGCTGTGAATACATTTAATAAATAAATCATTCAAATCAAACAATTTACTTATTAGAGTATCATGCTGCACCCTATCAAATGTTTTGCTGAAATCAAGATATATTGTGTCCATTGTGTTCCCTGAATCTAATATGAAATAGTTTTATTTGACAAAACTTTCCCTTTACAAGATTACTGATATCTAAGTAACCATTGCATTTCTTTCAAAGCACCTAAAGGCTGGTCATTTTATGATAGAATATTCCTGGTATTAATTTTAGATTTAGATTTAGACTACCATTTCTTCTTCTTTTTCTTTTATGGAAAACAAGTTCAGTACATTTCTACTGAACTTTTAATAAGTTTGTGTAACTTGATGTTAACAGATCCACATGTAATTGACTTTAAGAAGGTCTGGATCTGGGATGATGGATTTTTCAAGCATGACATATGGGGAGAAAGAAGGTTTTAATGGAGCATTATGGACTTGTCCAGGCAAGACATGATTGAAATGAAATAAAAAATGGGCATATATTGTTGTTGTTGTTAGCTGCGAAGTCGTGTCCGACCCATTGTGAGCCTATGGACAATGTTCCTCCAGGCCTTCCTGTCCTCTACCATCTTCTGGAGTCCATTTAAGCTTACGCCTCCTGCTTCAGTGACTCCATCCAGCCACCTCATTCTCTGTCGTCCCCTTCTTCTTTTGCCCTCAATCTTTCCCAGCATTAGGCTCTTCTGCAGTGGGGCATATATTATTTGCACTGAATTTTCATATTTTCCTCTTCAGTATCTATATCTTGCTTTGTATCGAAAGCCATGCTCAACAACTCTTTATTACCTGATGAAATGGACTACATGCCATAAAAAATGTGTTAGCTTTTGAGATGCTACAATGGTTTTTTGTGGCAGCAGACTAACACAGTTACTTTTGTAAAAATGAATTTTGCTAACTTTCTTCACCAATAAAATATCAATTAAACATTTAATGCATAATAACCTTAATAACAGATGTGGAATGCTGAGTAACATTCTACAGAATGTAGAGTGATAGATCATAAACCTGTAAACATAGCAAAATAGAATATAGGATAAGATTTTTTTTTAAAGATAAGAAATAGAAACAAGAGCTTTAAAGCATGAGGGATGCTAAAGGAACCTTTATTTATTTCTATATTTCTGTAATTAAAGCCCATTCAAATGGAATTGGTTGTCTCTTAACTGGTTTTGTCACTGTCCCTGAATTAGACTTGCAACAACCTTCTCTCCAATTTTGGCATGTATGACAGCTACAAAGTTCCTGGAGAAGGGTAACCTTTCAAGGATTGATAACAGAGTTGGAAGGGACCTTCTAGTCCAGCTCTCTGCTCAAGCAGGAAACTCTATACCATTTCAGACAAATGGTTTTCCCATCTCTTCTTAAAAACCTCCTGTGTTGGAGTACGCACAGCTTCTGGAGGCAAGTTGTTCCACCGATTACTTGTTCTAACAGTCAGGAAATTTCTCCTTAGTTACTTCTCTCCTTGATTAGTTTCCATCCATTGCTTCTTGTCCTGCCCTCAGGTGCTTTGAAGAATAGCTTGACTCCTTCTGCTTTGTAGCAATCCCTGAGATATTGGAACACTGCTATCATGTCATCCCTATTCCTTTTTTTCATTAAACTAGACATGCCCAATTCCTGCAACCATTCTTCATATGTTTTAGCCTCCAGTCATCTAATCATCTTTGTTGCTCTTCTCCAAACTCTTTCTAGATTCTCAACATCTTTTTATATCATGGTGACCAAAAGTGGATGCAATAGTCAAAGTCTTATCAAAACTGGTTGCAATATAATGTCTTACCAAGACATTATAAAATGGTAACACTTTGCATAATCTTGATTCTATCTCTCTGTTAATGCAGCCTAGGACAGTGTTGGCTTTTTTTAACAGCTGCAGCACGCTGCTAGCTCATATTTAAGTGATTGTGGAATAGACTCCAAGATCCCTCTGAAATGTACTGAAGTTACCGACTAGTTTTCCATTTTTTTTCATAGTAGTGTTATAGGTCTGTAGAGTACTAAACTGTTCAAGGAAAATTGTACTTCCATACAAGCCTGCCTGTTTTTTGTTCTTAGATATGTCCTGTTAATTATGTTATAGCCTGCTGTTATTAATTTTACTGTGTTACAGATTCAGGCCTTCTTTTAATGCTACCAACATTAAGAAGGCAGGGCCATCAGCAATTGAAAGCTTCTTTTCTTTTGATCATTTCAGTTGCCCTATTATTTAATTATGGTACAGTCAAACTAAAATAGTTCCTTTTACTGTTTTTATTTTTTTTGCTCTAGCTTTGATTACATTTATGAGCTTTGATTATATTTATTAATGAGAATATATTTAAACATTTGTACGTAAAATTAAAATAATACTTTTAGGTGAATGTACAATAAACAAACTTGCTTAGAGGGGAAATCTTGCACTTTTCTGAATTTCCTGAAGCCTTTCAGAGGTCATATATATATATATGTTATAAATTAATATATGTTGTGATTAAGGGTCAGCCTGTGGGTTCAGCAGTTGGGTCGGACGATTCAGAGGAGGAGGAGATGGGTGTTGGAGAGCCTGCAGAGGACAGCCCTGAGGCTTCGCAGAGCCCTCAGCCAGGCCCCTCTCATCTGGTCACTACGCAGACCCAGCTGTGTGAGCCTGACAGTGTGGATGAAGATGACCCACAGCTGGCCCTGTTCAAGGACGCCCGACGCAGAAGGCAGTCAATCAGGAGTAAACAGAGGAAGGCAATGGGGCACCTCGGAAGGAGGCAGAGAGAAGCCACGCCTTGAACTGTTTAAAAGGGGAATGTGTGGGAGGGCTGGTTTGCTGAAGGCAACCGTTTGAATAGCTCCTGTTTCATGGTTCGTGTTTTGGTTTTGCTCTGTTTGCTCTGTTTTATGTCAATAAATTTGGCAGGCTTAGTTCCAGCCTCTTGCCTTTTTGTAAAGGGGTTGTCCCTGCTTTTTCTGCAGGGCCAGTAGTAGGCTGGTACAGAACAATATATGAAAAGTATATTTGCAAAAAATGTCTATGTACACTGTTAATGTTTAAGAAAGTCCAACTAATAAATTTGCCCACCCTTAATTTCAGTTTCAGGTTTCAAAACAATATGCATTTTTGCCTCCATCACTTCCATGGCAATTGTTAGGAAGTATTGACTAATGAACAGTCTGAAATGCCCAGAACTGCTTGTATGAGTAAAAGATATAATGATGCTTTAGGAGAAAGTCTCAGCCAAAGGAATAAATGAACATGTTAAATCAGGGGTGTCAAACTCAATTTCATTGAAGGCCACATCAGCATTGCGGTTGCCCTCGGGGGCCGGGTGGGCATGGCCTACTGGGTGGGTGTAGCTGGAATGCGTGTGGCCTACTGGGTGGGCATGGCCAGCTCTACATCGTTCACGTCAAGGGTGCCTATGGGGGCCTGGGCAGGAGTGGGACAGATCTGAGGGTCTCTGGCAGAAGGAAATGGGACCGGGACAAGTGCCAAGGCATGGTCCACTGGAGGAGCCTCACTATTCCTCTCAGACTATGCGGGGGTCAGGGGGTGGGGGGCTGGATGGTGGCGCAGAGGTCAAATGCCCAGCCCAGCCCTCAAGCACCCACGGCACTAAGACCAGCCCCACTTCCCCAAGGGGGCGCCCAGCTGCACTTACCTCCTCCTCAAGGCTGCTGCTGTGCTTGCTCTCCTTAGCCAGGTTGCTCATGATGGGTTTGAGGGCAAAGTCAAGAAGGAGGCACACTCCCTCTCCATGTGAGGAGACCTGGCTTTGTATCCAAAGCTTCCTTAGCAATAGGATGGGAGACCCCCCCAGGATAGGCCAGGGGGAAGGGGCAAGGGGATGGTGAAAGGGCATTAGGGCAGGACTAAGGCAGGACTTTCCTCAGACCCTCCCTCTCCTTCCTTCCTTCCTTCCTTCCTTCCTTCCTTCCTTCCTTCCTTCCTTCCTTCCTTCCTTCCTTCCTTCCTTCCTTCCTCTCTCCCTCCCTCCCTTCCTTCTTAAGAACAGAGTGGTGGGAAAATATTTGAAATGAGGGAGGGAATAAAACAGGCAAGAAATGCAGCTGGGGAAGTGTCATCCTTTGTGAGGAATGAAGAAATGCACCATCGCCTGGAAGTGGCCAGCACATGGCCCTCGCCTACTTCACATATCCAGCTTGGTGGGCTCTGGGGGAGGGGATGCCATGAGCAGCATGAGAGTTGATGTTAACTGTATTTTTTAATCGGGCATGTATTTAATTATCTTTTATTTTTTGTAAATCTCTGTGTTTTATTCTTGCCCTGTACACCGCCCTGAGTCCTCCGGGAGAAGGGCGGTATAGAAATATTAATATTAATAAATTATTAATAATAATCTGGGCAATGCAACCCAGCCCCCAGTCTACCTGATTTTGGCAGGCAGCGGGGTGCTCTCCTCACAGTGCCGAGAGGCTGAGCCGGGTGGCACGAATCTGAAGAGAAGCGCAACGCTGCCCAGCCTCTAGCCTGCCCGCAGTAGGCAGGGCCATGTGCTGGCCACTTCCAGGTGATGGTGCATTTCTTCATTCCTCACAAAGGATGATACCTCCCCAGGGTGTATCCAGGGGACAGTGCCGACATGGCAGAGGCCGGTCCCTCGCTGTTTCCAGATGGCCTTGTGGAGCTAAGCCTAAATGTATTTCAGCGTAGATGACCACCATGAAATTGTACACTAGCTCCTGGCCAGCCTGGGCCAGGGCCAAGGCAGCGGGGGCCGTTCCCTCACTGTTTCCAGGGTGGCTACATGGGCCACAAGAAACCACTTCACAGGCCTGATCCGGCCCCCGGGCCTTGTGTTTGACATGTCTGTGTTAAATCATCAGAAGGAGAAATTGTAACATATGTATTTGAAGGCTAAATAATATATTGCACAGTATGCATATTTGCAAAATTAATGCTTTCATGGGGTAATATTCCTTTTGCAACTGACTAAGGCAAAGATGTGTACTTGCTTTTAATTCTTCTGATACATTCTAAATATTAATGCTGGTATACCGTATTCTTTTGGTTATATAATATCTGCTGAAATACTGGAATATAGATTTTTTTCTCCTTTTTTCAATACCAACTTGATCCTCTGCATCATTTGGCCCAAATACAATAACACGGACCAAAGATGGGCGTTAAATATGCTGTCACAAATGGGATTAGTATATCAATACATTGTTGCAATGTTGCAAGATTTTCCCGTTTCCATTGTTCTCCTTCCATTCTCTTTTATTTCTCTTATTTTTTCTTCACAAAGTGCTCTGTGCTTACTGAGTGAGTTTAGTCAGTAAGGTTTTGAAAGATCCCCCCCCTTCTCCCCCTTCTGAGTTGCTTAAGGCTTCCATTTTTTTCTCAGTGGCTCATTTTGGCAAGAACAAACAATTACCATTCATTTTCCTTTTTTTTCTGTTGTTCTGTTCTGTTTTCTTGTAGCGAGAACATTTATTTAGTTGATGTAGCTGCGGTAGTGGAGAAAAGAAATAATTAAGAATTCTGTAGGTTGGCAAAGGGTTTTGTTGCAATGATATTTGTTTGACAGCTCTCTGACCCACAACCAGCAAAACAGATTGATACACATCTCATCTGTTAAGCCCTGATGTTTTCAAATTGTTACCCAAATATATCATAAATCCTACATCTCCAGCATCTAGGTTTATAATAAACTTCTCTAAGGATGCCTATGTTAGAGTTTCAATTAAATTGATTTCCCCCCACCCCACCCTATAGTATATGGCTTATAGAAGTGAGAGAAAAATGTTTGCCTGGCACAAAAAACAAAAAAAAACAAAACAAAATCGAAAGACCTAGGAGGAACAAGAAATGCATTCTGCATAATTTTACTTGGCAAAATATATTACTTTAAATTCTAAGCAACAATGAATGTTTTGCTGTAACAAATATCTGAATGTTTTTTTGCCCAGCATTTGAGCAGAGAGTAGGAATAAATGAAGGCATGTAAACAGTGAGTTCCCCTGCAGGAATTATATTGGGACCAACTGTTGTTTATTTATTGGATATTTAATGATCCAGTCAAGAAGGAAAAACAGGAAAAATTGGTAAAATAAGACCAAAGGTAAGAACACATGAGATGTACAAGCCTAGCAAGACAGAGTAGCTTTTTTCAAGATGATTTCAGTTAAATTCTACCTAATAAAGTGTCTTAAACCAAAAATTTCAGCTTATTTTTAAGATCAATATGTTACAATTATCAACAGTGATTAATATCATACAGTATATAAATCAAAGACATTATGATAACTGCTGTTAAATCTAAGAGATCTATCCCTATTCAGTGCATCATATCCAAATGAATTACTACAGTGAGCTGTGGCAGCACACTTGTTAGAATTCAGTATTGCAGGCTAACTCTCCCCACAGCCATGAGTTCGATCCTGATAGATTCAAGGTTGACTCAGACTTCCATCCTACCAAGGTCAATAAAATAAGGACCCAGTTTGTTGGGGGCAATATGCTGACTCTACAAGCTGCATAGAGAATGCTGTAAAGCACTATGGGGCAGTCTAAGTACTATCGCTATTGCTATTTTCATGGGGCTGCCCTTGAAGACCAGCTGGAAGCAACAGCTGGTGCAGAATGCAGCAGTGTAGGCCAGACATGTGAAACACAAGGCCCGGGGGCCGGATCCGGCCCGCAAAGTGGTTTCATGTGGCCCGCGAAGCCATCCTGGAAACAATGAGGGAACGGCCCCCACTGCCTTGGCCCTGGCCCAGAGACCCTCCTTCTGCCAGAGACCCGCAGATCTGTCCCACTCCTGCCCAGGCCCCCATAGGCACCCTTGATGCGAACGATGTAGAGCTGGCCACACCCACCCAGTAGGCCACACACACTCTAGCCACACCCACCCAGTAGGCCACACCCACCCTGGCCATACCCACCCGGCCCCCTGAGGGCAACTGCAATGCTGATGCGGCCCTCAATGAAATTGAGTTTGACACCCCTGGTGTAGGCAGTTATTTGTACTCCTCGATCAATGCATTTGTTACTGGTTACTGAACAAGGTAAGATTATATATAATTTCCAGAATGATAGGGAACTGGCAACAGACGTAGAAAGAGCTTTATGACACTTTAATCTGTATATATTGCATGAACCAAAAATGCCTCATTTTTTTTAGATGTTACAAAATGCATAACTACATTGCATGCTTTAAATACCTTGCAGAAGTAACATATATATTATGGTGTAAGCTTTTGTTTCAGGGGAAAAAAAGAATTCTAGGTCTCAAAAAACATGTAGGTGATAACAAATGTCTTTGTCTTTAAGGTGCCAACAACATTTTCTATTGCCATATCTAAAGCATTTAAAATGTCCATAACTTTTAATTTTATCTGGGTACCATATCCAAATTCCCGTGAGGTAAAGTGATATTACTACTTCCATATTTGACAGATGGGTTAAGACCAAAAGGAACAATGGCTTACCTAGAGCAGTTGATCAATGAATCCAGGAGTTCTTGATTCATACCACTAACTTCCTGTCTCATTTGTTCTTAAAGTAAGATGAATAACCATGTCTTAATAGAGGACATGTCTGGAAGCCTTTTGAAATCATCTGTCATGTAACTCCTTATTTACTGACTTATTAATAAAAAACAATTTTGATTTTGTTTTTCTATCGTCATGAGATTTACAGCATGATCAGCCAATATTTGGAAAGGCTTTTTTCCCAGGTTTTTCAATTAGCACACCTCATACGTCAAAGATTCCAAGAAAATAAAAACTGTAGCAAGCATAGTACTTTGGTGGAGTAGCTGCCCTCTGGAGATTGCCTTAGCATTTAGTACAAAGGCTCAGCCTTTTATGACATGTAGCACATGACCTCGACCCTGTACATGTAAAATGCATGATTCTAAAATCCCACATTAAAATAATCGTCTTATCAACACAACTTAATAATCCAATGATATGTACATTTGTGATTTTTAGATAGCATCATTATTATTTGCCTTTGAACTGGCTTTTGCTCTGATACGGATTTTGGATATTTCTGTATGAGGCAGCTTGCTATTTTGTATGCAAATGACTGACCTTACCATGAGTTAGACATCTCTTCAGACTTGAATTTATAATATTGATGGAGAAAACTCTTTAGTTTTCAAACTGGTTGTCTTTGGGATTTCACAAAGCTATCTTGTCTTCAAGGTAGTCCTCAATTTTAGTGACTGTTTAGTGACAGTTCGAAGTTACAACAGCACTGGAAAAAGTGACTTATGACTGGTTTTTACACTTAAAACCATTGCAGCATCCCCACATCACGTGATCAACATTCGGGTGCTCGAGAACTGGCATATATTTATGACAGTTGCACCTCCTGGGGTCATGTGGTCACCATTTGGAATCTTCCCAGCCATCTTCTGACAAGCAAAGTCAACAGGGGCAGCCAGATTTGCTTAATGGCTGCCCAATTTATTTAATAGCTGCCATGATTCACATAACAACTGTGGTAAAAAAAGATCATAAATGGGAGCACAATTCAGTTACTGCCTAGCTTAGCAATGGAAACTTTGAGCTCAATTGTGGATGTAAGTTGAGGACTACTTGTAACTTTTTTGGAGGAAATACATTTTAAAGATTATGGATTGGGAGATATGTACATTTTCCATCAGTATATAGTTGTTTAGATGAAAGTTTATAGTGAACTGGATTAGATAGGTTGGATAAACATGTCATTTCCACAAAACTCAGCAGCTAACATCTCGTAAAGACTAGTACCAATATATATTTTTTATTTTATTTATTTTTTTTATATTTATATACCGCCCTTTCCCTGAGGACTCAGGGCGGTTTACAGGGAATTAAAAAATCCAACATACAAAAGTTAAAACCGAATTAAAAAATATTAAATTGACCCTGTACACAATTAAAACCCCAATTAAAATTTCTCCTCAGCCTGGGCCCGAGAGCTCAAAGAGCCAGGTCTTCAGGCCCCGGCGGAATGATCGGAGGTCGGGGGCAGTTCTCAGCTCCACCGGCAGCTGGTTCCAGAGGGCAGGCGCTCCCACTGAGAAGGCCCTATCCCTGGGTATCACCCGCCGGCAATCTCTCACCGGCGGAACCCTGAGCAGACCCTCCCTGTGGGAGCGCACTGGATGAAGGGCATTTGATGCCGGCAGCAGGTGTTCCCTCAAGTAACCCGGACCCAGGCCATGTAGGGCTTTATAGGTAATAACCAGCACCTTGAATTTCACCCGGAGGGCAACCGGAAGCCAATGCAGCTCGCGGAGTAGAGGTGTTACATGGGAGTATCGGGAGACCCCCATTACAACTCGCGCGGCCGCATTCTGCACCAGTTGAAGCCTCCGTGTGGTCTTCAAGGGCAGCCCCATGTAGAGAGCGTTACAGTAGTCCAAGCGGGAGGTCACAAGCGCATGAGTAACTGTGCGTAGGGCGTCTCGGTCCAGATAGGGACGCAACTGGCGCACCAGGCGAACCTGTGCAAAAGCCCCCCTGGTCACGGCTCCTATATGGTCTTCAAAATTGAGCCGTGAATACAGGAGAACGCCCAGGTTGCGAGCCCTATCAACGGGGGGTAACACCTCACCCCCCATCATTAAGGATGGAATAACTTGGTTAACCCGAGATGCCGATATGCACAGCCACTCAGTCTTGGCAGGATTGAGACGAAGCCTGTTTCTCCCCATCCAGACCTGAACCGCATCCAGGCACCGGGACATCACGGAGAGGGCATCACTGGGTTGGTCCGGGGTGGAAAGAAAAAGTTGGGTATCATCAGCGTGCTGGTGATACCCCACCCCAAAACCACGAATGATCTCGCCCAGCGGCTTCATATAGATGTTGAACAGGAGGGGCGAGAGAACCAACCCCTGAGGAACTCCACAAATGAGAGACCTCGGGGCGGATCTCTGCCCTCCTGTCAACACCAACTGCGAGCGGCCCTGGAGGTAGGAGGAGAACCACCGTAAAACGGTGCCTCCCACTCCCAGCCCCCTGAGACGCCGCAGCAAGATACCATGGTCGATGGTATCGAACGCCGCTGAGAGATCTAATAGGACCAGGACAGAGGAGCAACCCCTGTCCCTGGCCCTCCAGAGATCATTCACCAGCGCGACCAATGCCGTCTCCGTGCTGTGTCCGGGCCTGAAGCCCGATTGGTACGGGTCCAGATAATCAGTTTCCTCCAGGAACAGAGGGAGCTGATGCGCCACCACACTCTCAACAACCTTCGCCAGAAAGCGAAGGTTGGAGACTGGACGATAGTTGTTTAAAACAGCCGGGTCCAAAGCAGGCTTCTTGAGAAGGGGTCTCACCACCGCCTCCTTCAAGGCGGCAGGAAAGACACCCTCCTTCAAAGAAGCAGTTATTACTGCATGGAACCAGCCTCGTGTTCCCTCCCGAGCCGCATAAGCTAGCCAGGAGGGGCACGGATCCAACAAACAGGTGGTGGTGCTCAGTCTCCCCATGATCCTGTCCACATCATCAGGGGAAACAGGGTCGAACTCAGTCCAGATAACGTGCTCAAGACCGCCTGATTCCTCTACCTCAGACTCTGCCCAGTCAGAGTCCAAGCCGGTCCGGATCCGAGCGATTTTGTCTGCCAGATGATGACTAAACTCCTCGGCTCGTCCCTGCAAGGGATCCTCTCTCACCTCCTGGTTAAGGAGGGAGCGAGTCACCCTAAACAGGGCGGCCGGGCGATTATCTGCGGACGCGATAAGGGCGGCAAAGTAGTTAGACTTCGCCGTCCTTATCGCCGCAAGATAAGACCTTATAAAGGTTCTTAACTGCAATCGGTCGGATTCGGATCGGCTGGATTTTAAAATATATTGTATTTATTATCATTATAGCAAACATGGATGGCATTTTTAACAGTTTATAATTAAAAAGGTACGGTCAATGGACATATCAAAAGAAAGAATATGTAGGATGGGAAATTGTCAGATAATAACAGGATTTTTATCTTTTTTTAAAGAAAAAAATGTCTAGGGCAGCAATCCCTAACCTTCGATGAGGGTGGAAGAGGATGGTTTTGCATGTGCACCCACCACTTACATAAATGGAGTTTTGGGTGCTCACCCACCACTTGCATGGACCTGTTCCCAATGGGCTGTGGACCAGTACTAGTCTGAAGACCAGGAGTTGGGGACCCCTGCTCTAGGGTACAAAATGCTCATTCCCTATGCCTCTCCATTGTTTCATAGCCACGACAAACTTCCTTATTTCCAGCAGGTCCATCCATTGCTTCCTCCAGAATGGGACAACTTGCCACAGCCAATTCGCTGTGGATAACTTGCTTTAAGGGATGCGGTGGCTCAGTGGGTTAGGACGCTGAGCTTGTCGATCGGAAGGTCGGCAGTTTGGCAGGTCGGATCCCAAATGCCACGTAACAGAGTGAGCGCCTGTTACTCGTCCCAGCTTCTGCCAACCTAGAAGTTCGAAAGCACATAAAAATGCAAGTAGAAAAATAGGGACCACTACGGTGGGAAGGTAACAGCGTTCTGTGCGCCTTCGGCATCTAGTCATGCCGGCCACATGACCATGGAGACATCCTCGGACAAGTGCTGGCTCTTCGGCTTTGAAACACAGATGAGCACCGGCCCCTAGAGTCGGAAACAACTAGCACACATGTGCGGGGGAACCTTTACCTTTTTTAACTTGCTTCAGACATGGCCAACTCACCAAGGGATAATTCTCTGTTGACAATTTAACAATTCTATTTAATTATTTAAAATAAATAAAAGAATATTTTAATTTTTGCCATTCATATTTAATTCTCTCCCTCCTTTTACATCCTTTCTTTAATTATTCTTTTCTACCATTTATTTGTGTAATTCTTGTCCCGCAGTGAGTTGTCCTGTGGTGAGTTGGCCGTGGCGATTTGGCTGTGGCGAATTGTCATAGACCCTACTGCTTTCATTGCCTTTTGTTCCTTAAGTTTCTCACCTCATTTTTTTAATCATATCATCAATTCCATCTATTTATTTACCTGTTCATTAAACAAATTTATATAGCTGGCCAACTCAAACACACCATGACTCTGATTTCCATTCTTCTCTTCTTTCTTCTATTTGTTCTGCAATTCAGTCCTCATTCATTCTCTTTATATGGCCAAATGACTACATATACTTCACTTTAACATAAGTGTTCTCTAATTCAACAAGTTTCTTTCACATATTTATACAATTCTCAATGTCTTTCAATGATTAACAAACACCTGTGCATCCCCTGCTCTGCATACCTATTCTTCCCAATTTTGCTAGTTTTTGCCTTTGTAACCCTTTAAAAAGAGTTCTACCAAACATGTTTGAAGGCACCTCCAGAGTATTACGTACATTAGGCAACAATAGTTCCAATCATAACTTGTGAATATCACCTGTTTTGTATTTGCTAACATAGTGGTATCAGTGCAGTCATGTATAATGTGTGGGCACAGGCATGC
This sequence comes from Vipera berus, assembly GCF_964194415.1. Classification (NCBI taxonomy): domain Eukaryota; kingdom Metazoa; phylum Chordata; class Lepidosauria; order Squamata; family Viperidae; genus Vipera; species Vipera berus. The sequence continues at coordinate 25,112,767 of NC_138206.1, forward strand.
ATTCCTACAAGATTTGCTGGTTACTCCAGTCCCTGGGCCCATATTTTGCAACAAAAAGAATATTTAGGGTACAATATTGTTTTTGTGTATGTCATATTTACATGATATGTCTGTTTCTGCACAGGAAAGAGAGAATACTAAAGGCACTTATAACTAAGATGGTTCCCTCTTCCACAAACTCCCATTGCTACTACCTGAGATATATGAAACTTGTCAAACAGCCATCTTCTCATCCATTCTTGTGTTTTCATATAGCCCATCACTTTCTTTGTCCTGCTAACCTTTTGCACATTTTGGCTAATATGCTATAAGCACTGTCAAAGCCCAAATTTAATTCATACACACAATTCAGATGAGAAAATTATCCAATTCTCATTCGAACATGTTGCACTTCAACTGAATAGAAAACCCAACATACACAACCCAAAATAAGATACAGAAAAACATAGGAATGCAGCACTTTAACAATATGCAGTATCTAGATTCAGGAAGAGATGGGAGATAAGTAAATGTTATCCATAGCTGGAGAAAAAGTCTGCCATAGAAGTACATTATTTTTTTTTGATGAATTCAATATGTTTCCCATTTTCTGGGTTGAAGCTGACTATACCATACTTCTAGGTCACCTGACCACATTATTTATAAAGAAGAAGGCATCAAACTATTCTCCAAAGCACCAGATGGCAGGACAAGAAACTGATCAAAGAGAGAAGCAACCTGGAATTAAGGAGAAACTTCCTAACAGTGAGGACAATTAACCAGTGGAACAGCTTGCCTTTAGAAATCATGGGCACTCCATCACTGGAGGTTTTTAAGAAGAGACTAGACATCACTTGTCTGAAATGGTATAGGTTCTCCTGCTTGAGCAGGGGGCTGGACTAGAAGACCTCTAAGGTCCCTTCCAGTTCTATTCTATTCTATTCTATTCTATTCTATTCTATTCTATTCTATTCTATTCTATTCTATTCTATTCTATTCTATTCTATTCTATTCTATTCTATTCTATTCTATTCTATTCTATTCTACTCTAGTCTAGTCTAGTCTAGTCTAGTCTAGTCAAAACTATTGCTTTTCTAATTCAATTTGAACATTATTTTAAACTTTACATTTATATGCAGATTTCACATAAAAGTGTGTTTACTTATCTCCTGATATGATCACTGTTTTAAATAACTCTAGAAATTGTATTCAACTGGGATTCATCAACTACATTGTACTATAGTTCCCAAAGCTTTAAGTTGTGCTATCATATCTGGGCTACAAAAATCAGATGACCACTAGATGGTAGCAAATACAGTTTAATGGAGCTCCTTGCTGCCATCTAGTAGAAATCTTAACTTTTTTCAGGCCAGATGTGTTAATCATATTTTGGAACTGTAATTAGTATGGTATTTCTGAAAACATCAGGTTGTAGAAAATTGGTGTACAGACTGTAGCCAAAATTACACTGAAATATTCATTTAAAATACTGTTTGTTCAATAGCAAACACTTTGAACATGAAAAATGATTTTGTTTAATTAGAAATGATGTGCTTATTTTATAGTTTTTTCCCATTAACTGAAGATATTTCAGTGAGCAATGTCTGTCACAAAGTCTGTTTTCCATATGAGAATTTCATAAAATATTTACTTCAAGCCTTTGGTGCAAAATCTAATGTTACATATAACATGGCCATAATAATATTTTTTTTTAATTTTAATTCCATTTATATCCTGCCCTTCTCCGAAGACTCAGGGCGGCTTACAAGTTTAGCAGTAGCCTTCATTCTATGTATATGCCTACTTATTAGGGCTTTCACCCACACCCCAAGCGGCATTATTACAAAGTCAGCTTAATTGCCTCCAACAATCTGGGTCCTCATTTTACCTACCTCAGAAGGATGGAAGGCTGAGTCAACCTTGAGCCTGGTGGGATGCGAACCTGTACTAATTGCAGGCAGCTGGTGTTACTTAAGGAGGCATTAGCCCACTGCTCCACCAAGGCTCTTATAAGCTGGCCATTGGGTTTTGGTTCAAGTTGTACAGCATAGTCAGGTGCTGTGGTTTCTAAACTATGATTTATAACTTATTTTATATTACAATCAATTATGGGTTATTCAATGAAGCATAGTTTATAGCTTAGTGTATTATGTGAGCCAGTCAACTATGCTTCATTCCAAAACATGATTAAATAAATTATAACGTAGCAAATGTCTGAAGCCAACCATGGGAACAATGATGAAAGCTCTGGCAACATGCTATAATCTGAAAAAAAATCCTAGTGACAATTTATGTTATAATTGGGTAATTGGTTTATTTGTGAGCCTAAAAAACATGAATTAGTTATTAGCTAACTAATGGATATAGCTGGCTCTTGAGAAGCCTGGGGTACCAACAGAAGAGAATATACTGTATGTAATAGGGTCAAACTGTGGAGTCCTTCATGCTCCCTGAGCTGGGTTTTTACTTGCAAATGTTTCATTACCCAACTAGGTAACATCATCTGTGTAAGTAAGTTTGAGGTTTACTACCTAATCATAATCAGCAGTTGTGGACGGGGTAACCTAACGTATATATATTGGGAGAGATCAATGGATATTTAATACAATATCTTAATGATATTTTATGCATGCATCAATCTTTCCTCATGATCACAAAAGATCCACGTCTGGAATTCAGGAGTGGTACCTTACAGATATTTCACCAAAGAGGGATGAGACTTCTAGTATTCTGCTGTTTTTCTCATTTACCATGATCTGAAGGAAACTAGAAGATTAAAAAACATAGTAATCCAAAATCCCAAATTATCAAATATGGTAACATCATCTACCTTAGAAACAGATACAAATAAGTGGCTGTACTTAATGTATTTTCTTGCTCATATATTAATTTCTTGGGCTCAGCTAAAAAATATTGTGTCTGGTCTCCTTTTCTGGAATTTGTGTGCTTGTTTATAACATCATCACAGTACAGAACAATTTTGTTTTATAGCAATCTGATTTATACAAATTTATATAGAAATTACTTACATGTAATGCTGAATAATTATCTTATATCTTTAGGATGGTCTTTTACAAGTCCATCGGTTAATGTGGCTGATATAATTTGAGTAGAAGAAATTACTCATTTTGACCTTTGGTGATTTACAGACATTCAATTTCCTGTTTCTGTGATGTGCTCTTATAACAATTTCATAACAGATATTGCAAAATTTCACTTTTGCAATAGCAAACTTATTTACAGGAAAGGACAGAGTTCAATGATAGGAATATACTTTGCAAAGAATTTCAGTTTTTGGCACTTCCAAATAAGTGGATTCAGGAAGCTACAGCTAGTCAAGAGTAGACAATATTAATCTGATTCCTGATTGACAGGTCCTACCAGTGTCAGTCAAATGTTATTGTATCATCATTCTTCTCCCACTAAGAAAAAAGGAACAATGAGAAAATGAAAAGCAGAAAACGAAATCTGTATACAATTTTATGAAAGCAGCTTCATTTATCTTTGTAAGCTGCTCAGAGTCACTAAGAATGAGTTGGGTGGCCACATATTTTTTTAAAAATAAATATATTTGAAAAAAATAAAAAATAGTGTCTGAGCATGTATTAGTTGTGGTTGATGAGCATACTATATGTTCAATACTGATCCAAGGATTTACTATTCACAGGCACAGAAGCATCTACCTATGAATAATGTAGTAGTAATATCCATTCAGATGTTTAAAAAGTATCATCTAGTTGCATATTGCTTATATAGAATGTCAAAGAAATGTAAAATGTAAAACATTACAAGATATTTACTTGGTATTCTCTTATTTTTTCAGTTGCTTAGAAATATGAAAGGCTATTTAAAATACAACAAAGCTAATTATTTTTATAATATGCTGACTCAGGAATTCTGGGAGTTGAAGTCCATGAGTCATAAAAGAGCCGAGGTTGCTTACCCCTGGTCTAGAATTAGACAAATTCATAAATACCCCTCTGTTATGTCATATAGATGGAAGAACCAGGATCAGGGAAAATGAGGAAGTTTTGGAAAGTGTCACCACTGTCTTCATCCTTTATGAGCTTCAAAGGAACGTTTCAGTAGCGATTTTGGAGATGCTGGATTAGATGTTCAGTAACTTATAATTAATACATCTTTGTTTATTGACTAAGGATTCAGCAGTAGAATATCCATCACCATAGATTTCTGTTCCCTGTTCAGCATTTGGCTGATATAATTTCTTAACATTCCACTCTGTGGAAACATAACCTTTTCATAGCAAAGCAATTTAGGGAAACTTTTATGTACCAAGCCAATGAAAAAAAGATTATGGAGTACAACTCTCAGCATTTCTAAAAGGAGAGTGTGTGCCAGGCAAATATCAAAGGGGGAAACAGACTGTTTCATTAATTATCTCTGAAATATACATTTCATATGCATGCAGGATGTTTTGCAGTAAAGTTCAGTTAATAGAATTACATCCTATACATTTCCAAGGTCCCTTCCAGCGCTGATGTTCTATGTTCTATTTAGTAATTTTCACCTTCTGTCTCATTAAACATTAGTTTAAAGACAGAGAGCTCAGGATGTACAATCCTGCTTTCCCATATCTGGAGAACTGAAATTTCTGTGTATTAGTATCGTATCATTTTCTCGGATGTTTCATTTATAAAGGCATGCAATAAAATCATAAAAACCTGTGTGGAAATATTGACTGCTACAAGTCTACTGCTCTCAAGCCAATGTTACCAGGCATTTGGCTAATTCAGTGTTTTTTTACCTACAATTGAGTTGACTAATTTGCTGTTTTTTCTTGCAATTGATCTGAACACAGATTTCGATTGAAGGTTAGATGCTTCAAAGCTTGAAGGTTGGATTCAGCCTGTTAAGAAAGTGAGCTGTTTGTGAACTTCTGGTCTTTATTTGCTAGACAGCATATATGTATTTGGCTTTGTTTGGCAACCTCCCTTTAGCAAAACTATCTATCCATATAAGGGGAGATTTCATATGTATCAGTTGGATCACTGGAAAATATTCTGAAATCTCTCAAGAGCTTCTAGGGCCATTCTTGCTAACATATAACTTTCTCTAAATCTAGAAAGAAAATTAAAACCTACAAATTCCACTCTGATTACAAAGAGAAGAAAAAAAATACAGTTTAGCTGACATTGGCCACCATGTCAGATGATTAATGAACTAGATTTAGAAATGTATTTATTTATAACATAGGTGTCAAACTCATCATGTCACGTGACGTGTCGTGATGTATCACGACTCTTTTTGCATTGCCGGCAATGGGGTGGGTGTGGCTTCAGTATGATGAAACTGACCTGCAGGCTGTCAGTTTGACACCCCTGATTTATAACATATTGTCCCACCTTAATTGCCTCTATTGACTCTATTAGGTCTACATAAAAGCTTACACTTAATATTACTGGTATTCTAAAACATAATGATCCCCTGCCCGGGCTTCTTGACACCCTTTCAGGGCTAGTGGTTGAATTCCCCAGACTTATGGTTCTGGGTGATTTCAACCTTCCATCCCTGGGCGGGTCATCAGAGTTAGCTCGGGAGTTCATGGCCTCCAGGATGGCCATGGACCTGACCCAGATAATTCAGAGTCCACCCCATGGAGGGGGTCACACTCTTGACCTGGTTTTCCTATCTGGCCAGTGGTTTGATGATCTGGGAGGGGGCTCGCCAAATATTGTCCCCCTGTTGTGGTCCGATCATCACCTCCTGCGGCTGGTCTTCCAATACACTACCCCTCACTGCTGGGCTGCGGAGCCGACCAGGTGGTTCCGCCCCAGGCGCCTGATGGATCCAGAACGGTTCCAGACAGCGCTTGGGTCTATACCTATCTCCCTCACTCACAGCCCGGCCGATGCCTTGGTGGAGGCTTGGGAGAGGGCCGCCACCGAGGAACTTGACCGTGTTGTACCCTTGCGACCCCTGACCCGGCGCAGATCTCGTTGGGCTCCATGGTTTTCTGTGGAGCTACGGGAGATGAAGCGTCGGAGACGGAGTCTGGAGAGCTGTTGGAGACCCAGCCGATCTGAATCTGACCGATTGCGACTAAGATCTTTTATTAGGTCTTATCTCGCAGCGATGAGGACGGCGAAATCTAATCACTTCACGGCCCTCATCGTGTCCGCAGATAATCGCCCGGCCGCCCTGTTTAGGGTAACTCGTTCCCTCCTTAATCAGGAGGTGACGGAGGAGCCCTTACAGGTGCGGGCCAAGGAATTCAGCCAGCATCTGGCGGACAAAATTGCTCAGATTCGGACCGGGTTGGACGCTGACTGGGCAGAGTCTGACGGGGAGGAATCGAGCGGTCTTGAGAGTAGCATTATCTGGACTGAGTTTGATCCTGTGACTCCTGAGGAGGTGGACAGGATTATGGGGAGGCTGAGCTCTACCACCTGTTTATTGGACCCGTGCCCCTCCTGGCTGGTTTATTCAGCTCGGGAGGAGACACAAGGCTGGTTCCAGGCAGTGATATTTGCCTCTTTGAGTGAGGGTGTCTTTCCTGCCGCCTATTGTCTCTTGAGAAACCTATATGCGGGTCAAGAAGCAACAGTGAGAACTGGACACAGAATCACTGATTGGTTCATAATTGGGAAAGGAGTCCGGCAAGGCTGTGTTGTGATTCAGGGTCAGCCTGTGGGTTCGGCAGTTGGGTCGGACGACTCAGAGGAGGAGGAGGGGGGTGTTGAAGAGCTTGCTGATGATGGCCTTGAGGCTCCGCAGAGCCCTCAGCCAGGCCCCTCCCACCTGGTCACGACGGAGACCCAGCTGTGTGAGCCTGACAGCATGGATGAAGATGACCCACAGCTGGCCCTGTTCAAGGACGCCCGACGCAGGAGGCAGTCAATCAGGAGTAAACAGAGGAAGGCCATGGGGCACCTCGGAAGGAGGCAGAGAGAAGCCACGCCCTGAACTGTATAAAAGGGGAATGCGTGGGAGGGCTGGTTTGCTGAAGGCAACCGCTTGAATAGTTCCTGTTTTTTAGCTCCTGTTTCATGGTTGGTGTCTTGTTTTGCTCTGTTTTATGTTAATAAATTTGGCAGGCTTTATTCCAGCCTCTTGCCGTTTGTAAAGGGGTTGTCCCTGCTTTTTCTGCAGGGCCGGTAGCAGGCTGGTACAGAACAGGCTGTATACTGTCACCCTGCCTGTTTAACTTATATGCAGAGCACATCATGAGAAAGGCAGGGCTAGATGACTCAAAAGTTGGAATTAAGATTGCCTGGAGAAATATCAACAACCTAAGATATGCAGATGTTACCACTCTAATGGCAAAAAGTGAAGAGGAACTAAAGAGCCTCTTGTTGCAAGTGAAGAAGGAGAGTGCAAAAGTTGGGTTGAAACTAAACATTAAGAAAACCAAGATCATGGCATCCGGCCCTCTCAATTCCTGGCAAATAGATGGGGAAGAAATGGAGGTAGTGACAGATTTTATTTTCCTGGGCTCCAAGACCACTGCAGATTGGGACTGTAGCCAAGAAATTAAAAGACACTTGCTCCTTGGGAGGAAAGCCATGGCAAATCTAGACAGCACACTAAAAAGCAGAGACATCACCCTGTCAACAAAAGTGCGTATAGTCAAGGCTATGGTCTTCCCAGTTGCAATGTATGGCAGTGAAAGCTGGACCATAAAAAAGGCTGAGCACCAAAGAATTGAGGCCTTTGAACTATGGTGCTGGAGAAGACTCCTGCGAGTCCCTTGGACTGCAAGGCGATCAAACCGGTCAGTCCTAGAGGAGATCAACGCTGACTGCTCTTTAGAAGGCCAGATCCTGAAACTGAAATACTTTGGCCACCTAATGAGAAGGAAGGACTCACTGGAGAAGAGCCTAATGCTGGGAAAGATTGAGGGCAATAGAAGAAGGGTACGACAGAGAATGAGGTGGCTGGATGGAGTCAGAGAAGCAGTAGGCTAGACTGCTGGAGTCTAGCTTGCAGGATTTTAAGCATAACTTTACTAGCATGAGAAATGAGTGCAATGGTGCGATAATTTGAACATTCTTTGGCACTGCCTTTCTTTGGAATTGGAATGTAAACTGATCTTTTCCAATCCTGTGGCCACTGTTGAGTTTTCCAAATTTGCTGGCAAATTGAGTGTAGCACTTTTACTGCATCGTTTTTTAAGATTTTGAATAGCTCAGCTGGAATACTGTCACCTCCACTAGCTTTGTTGTTGCTCAGCTTTTCTAAGACCCACTTCACTTCACATTCTAGGATGTCTGGCTCGAGGTCAGTGAGCACCTCATTGTGATTGTCAGGGATGTTAAGCTCATTCTTGTATAGTTCTTCTGTGTAATTTTGCCACCTCTTCTTAATCTCTTCTGCCTCTGTTAGGTCCCTGCCATTTTGGTCCTTTATCATGCCCATTTTTGCATGAAACGTTCCTTTCATCTCTCCAATTTTCTTGAAAAGATCTCTGGTCCTCCCTATTCTATTGTTTTCTTCTATTTCTTTGCATTGTTCATTTAAGAAGGCATTCTTATCTCTTCTAGCTATTCTTTGGAATTCTGCATTTAATTTGGCGTATCTTTCTTTTTCTCCCTTGCCTTTCGCTTCCCTCCTTTCCTCAGCTATTTGCAAAGCTTCCTCAGACAGCCATTTTGCTTTCTTGCATTTCTTTTTCTTTGGGATGGTTTTGGTTGCTACCTCTTGTACAATGTTGCGAACCTCTGTCCATAGTTCTTCAGGCACTCTGTCTATCAGATCTAATTCCTTAAATCTATTTGTCACCTCTACTGTATATTCAACAGGGATATGATTTAATTCATACCTGACTGGCCTAGCGCTTTTCCCTACTTTCTTTAATTTAAGCCTAAACTTTGCAAGAAGAAGCTCATGGTCTGAGCCACAGTCAGCCCCTGGTCTTGTTTTTACTGACTGTATAGAGCTTCTCCATCTTTGGCTGCAGAGCATATAGTCAATCTGATTTCTGTGTTGACCGTCTGGTGATGTCCATGTGTAGAGCCGTCTCTTGGGTTGTTGGAAAAGAGTGTTTGCTATGACCATCATATTCTCTTGACAAAATTCTATCAGCCTGTGCCCTGCTTCATTTTGTACTCCAAGGCCAAACTTGCCTGTTATTCCGGTTATCTTTTGGCTTCCTACTTTAGCATTCCAATCCCCCATGATGATAAGGACATCATTTTTGGGTGTTAGTTCTATAAGGTGCTGTAGGGCTTCATAGAACCGGTCAATTTCATCCTCTTCAGCACCGGTGGTTGGGGCATAGACTTGGACTACTGTGATATTGAATGGTTTGCCTTGGATTCGAACTGAGATCATTCTGTCATTTTGAGGATTGTATCCCAGTATTGCTTTTCCTACTTTTTTATTGACTATGAAGGCTACTCCATTTCTTCTGAGGGATTCTTGCCCGCAGTAGTATACCTGGTGGTCATCTGAATTAAATTCACCCATTCCTGTCCATTTTAGTTTGCTGATACCTAAGATGTCGATGTTTAGTCTTGTCATCTCTTGTTTGACCACGTCCAGCTTTCCTTGATTCATGGATCTTACATTCCAGGTTCCTATGGAGAAAAAATCTTTACAGCATCGGACTTTCCTTTCACCACCAGACACATCCACAGCTGAGCGTCCTTTCGGCTTTGGCCCAGTCGCTTCATTCTTTCTGGCGCTACTAGTACTAGCCCTCTGCTCTTCCCCAGTAGCATATTGGACGCCTTCCGACCTGAGGGGCTCATCTTCCAGCGTCATATCGTTTTGCCTTTTGGTACTGTCCATAGGGTTTTCATGGCAAAGATACTGGAGTGGTTTGCCATTTCCTTCTCCAGTGGATCACGTTTTGTCAGAACTCTCTGCTATGACCTTTCCGTCTTGGGTGGCCCTGCACGGCATAGCTCATAGCTTCATTGAATTACGCAAGTCCCTTCGCCACGACAAGGCAGTAATCCATGAAGGGGATATATATATATATATGTATATATATATATGTATATGTGTGTATATATATATATATATATATATATATATATATATATATATATATATATATATATATATGTGTGTGTGCAAATTATTCAAATTGCTAATAAAGAATTTTGGGAGGCTGATATGGCCATTTCGAACTCTTTATGTTCTCATCAGTCAGTCATACCCTTTATCTGAGATTCGAACCTGGGCTGATTGTATATTAGGCAGTTGTTTTAACTTGCTGAGCCACAGGTTCTTTCTCTCTTTTTATTAGCAGAAGGCAAGGCAAATATATGTTAAGTATTTGTCAAGGCTTTTTGAAAGCACCTTGCTAATTAACTCTTTCATTCCTGCTTTGCTGAGCCACAGGTTCTTTCTCTCTTTTTATTAGCAGAAGGCAAGGCAAATATATGTTAAGTATTTGTCAAGGCTTTTTGAAAGCACCTTGCTAATTAACTCTTTCATTCCTGCTTTGGCCTGTCTCAAGGCTTATCCACAGGATATAGTCAACTATGACAGCTCATTATTTGTGCAAATTATTCAAATTGCTCCGTGTAAACGGAGTACGTGCGGCGCCGCGCGGGTCTGATAGAACTGGGCCGGCAACGGGTGCTTGTGAAGCGGCTGAGGGCTGGCTAGGAAGGGGGCGGCGGCGGCGGCGCTGGCGTTTTGCGGGTGGGACAAGGCTCTCGAGAGAGAACATGGTGGAGGCGGAACCGACCCCGCCGCTCCCTGCAGGGGAGAGAAGCCGGGCAAGCGCTGCTCCAGTCCTCGCTCTTCTTCCCTCTCCCGATTTTGCCTTCCTCTCCAAGATAAGTTCGAGCGGTAAGGGAAAGTTAGAGCCCCTTTCTGAGGCCGCCCCTTACTTGGGATTGTTGGGCGAGAAGGCGACGTGGGCATGGAGGAGGAAGTAAGTCGCGCTTTACTCGTCACTGCGGGGCGGGGAGAAAAAAAGTTCTTGCCGGCCGGACTTGGATGGCGGCAGCGGCATCAGCTGGGAGCTGCAGCCCCGCCTAGTCCGGCTGAGCTGAACCAGCTCAACACAAAGCGATCGGGCCTTTCCTCCCCCCCTTTCCCTCCCCCCTCCCGCTCTAGGGCAGAGATCCCCTTCCTATCGCTCGGGGCCTTTCGTCTCTTTGGCTTGCCAGGGCTGGAGCGGCGAGAGCGAGCGGCAGAGGAGAGATGGTGGCCTTTCCTTTCCTTTCCTTTCCTTTCCTTTCCTTTCCTTTCCTTTCCTTTCCTTTCCTTTCCTTTCCTTTCCTTTCCTTTCCTTTCCTTACCTTTCCTTACCTTTCCTTTTCTTTCCTTTCCTTCCCTTCCCTTCCCTTCCCTTCCCTTTCCGTTAGAGAGCTACCTTCGTGATTACAATGTGGAGTGGCCGACTGAGGCTGAAAGCACATTAGGTAGCACTTGAGACATGCAGGCAAATCCTGCTAAAGGGCTTTTCCCCCCCACTGGATCCGCGCTCCGCAAGCCTCTGCCGCCGGCGGAGGGTGGATCCGCACTCCGCAAGCCTCTGCCGGCGGCAGGGCGCGGATCCAGCCGGCGGCAGAGGCTTGCGGAGCGCGGATCCACCCTCCGCCGGCATGCAGGCAAATCCTGCTAAAGGGCTTTTCCCCCCCCACTGGATCCGCGCTCCGCAAGCCTCTGCCGGCGGCAGGGCACGGATCCAGCCGGCGGCAGAGGCTTGCGGAGCGCGGATCCACTCTCCGCCGGCATGCAGGCAAATCCTGCTAAAGGGCTTTTCCCCCCCACTGGATCCGCGCTCCGCAAGCCTCTGCCGGCGGCAGGGCGTGGATCCAGCCGGCGGCAGAGGCTTGTGGAGCACGGATCCAGCCTCCTCCGGCATGCAGGCAAATCCTGCTAAAGGGCTTTTCCCCCCCACTGGATCCGCACTCCGCAAGCCTCTGCCACCGGCTGGATCCACGCTCCGCAAGCCTCTGCCGCCGGCGGAGGCTGGAACCTCCGGCGGCAGAGGCTTGCGGCAGAGGCTTGTGGAGCACGGATCCAGCCGGCGGCAGAGGCTTGTGGAGCACGGATCCAGCCTCCGCCGGCGGCAGAGGCTTGCGGAGCGCGGATCCAGCCGCTGGCGACAGAGGCTCGATCCGCCGTTCTGCAAGCCTCCGCCGCCGGTTAATACCCTGTATTCAGCTCTGGGAAGTGGGGGGAAGGGGGAGAGAGGGGGAGTTTGGGAGGAGGGGGAGGGGGAGCTCCACGGTGCAAAAATAAAGCCCTGCCGCTCTTCGCGTTGCTTGCCTGACTGGCTGTCACGGGACCACACGGATCGCCTCGCTCCCACCGGCAGCTGATTCCTTCGAGTTTGGTCTCGAGCGATTTTGCATTTTCTCCAGTGCTGAAAGCCACTCGGCGGATCCCAGCCTCGGCTTATACTTGAGTCAAGAACTTTTCCCAGTTTTTGGGGGTAAAATTAGGGGTCTCGGCTTATACTCGAGTCGGCTTATACTCAAGTATATACGGTATATATACTGTATATACATACATACATATATACATATATATATATACACACACATACATACATATATACATATATATATATACATACACACATTTGCTGCACATTTTCACTGAATTCACATCAGCTAAGCATATTTGTTTAACCATTGTTTACTGAATAAACTATAATTTGTTGGGCTCAGTAGTTCATAAATTATGAAACCTATTAGTTATATTTACTCAAATATATCATAGCTAATGCAAAATATATCCAATTGTAGCAATATGTAATGGTCAGCAGCTAATGCATCTATTCTAATCTACTGTATTTGCAAAAGAATAAGGGGGCTGATACCATCTAAAGGCACAGTATACATTTCAATTGGCCAACACATGCATGTACTTCTCCATATATTTTTACTGTGATCTTACATCATATGTTTCTACAATCTAGCACAGTCTGCATGTGGTGGACTACCAAATGGTTTAACACAACACATTAGTTTGATAGATGGAACCATTCAAGTATAAGATGGCTTTGCAACCTAGCCAGATTTTATCTTATTTTCTTTTTATTAAATAACAGTTCCCTCCAGCTGAACTCAATTCCAGGTGACTATATGCACATATCAATGTAGTTTCCTTGGCAACAGTAAAAAAGGGGTTTGCAATGGCCTTCTTCCTGGATGTCTTTTTGATTTCCCAGTTGAGTCTACAGCCTTTGGACTTTCTGACTTGGGCTTCCCATTTATGTACTAAATATGTACCAACTCTGCTTAGTTTCTGAACCGAGATAAATAAACCAGGAAATATTAATCCACAATTTTTATCAAATATTAAGGAGGAATATGACTGATAGTCAGAGGAATCAGAATTCAGTGGTTGGATTTACAGAACAAGTTAAACCGCAATCTGGTTGCCTAGTTTGCAACTCAGTCTGTTGTGTAATTCAGTCTTTGTAATGTATGGTTCAGCATGTTTTCCAAACCTGGAGAAGTAGGTTGATCTAGTAAACCAGAGCTCAAGTAATCATGGATTGGCATGTTGTGTGAATATAGCTAATATCATGTTGAAAAGAAAAAAAAAGATGTTTCATGATTCAACTTTAACTTAGAAATGTAAGATTCAATTTATAGGGTAGCATCTGTGCTAGTCTATCAGTTTAGACCTGCAAGGATTCTTTAACAACACAGTAGGTATTAGAGAAAATGCACTTTGAATCCATTATCCCCAGAATTCCTGTTAAACAGCACAGTAAAGAATGAGAAATGAGAAAAACTGGCATGTATGAGAACTTTTATTTCTGGCAATGAGTTCTTCAAAAATATAACACTGAAAAAGAGGTAGAATTATGCTAATTGGAGCATTAATGGCTGTTTACTTTTTATTGACATTAGAAATGTTCACAAACTGATCCTAATTTCTACCACAGGGGAAAGTAATTTTCTTCTCTTCCATCCTACAACGTGACCTAACCACACATATAGTAATTTGAATGGGATTAAAATATTTCAGTGTAATAAGGCATCACAGACTATGAATAGTTTTTCTCCTTTAGGTCATTCCAAGGAATAGGTCACTGCTTATAGACTTCATTGTAATCAGAACTGCTTAAACAACACATCAAGTTATGGATCGTTGAATTATAATTTACTGAAAAAACTTATAGTTGGTTGAATATGTACAATTTACCAAGCCTTAAATCTTGACTTAAATATCACACTGGCTACCAACCACAAACATCTTAGGGTTTAGCAAAATATGTAAACTGTGTCACTATTTTTATCATTAATGCAATACAGGCCTGGCCTTAGATGTACATTTTACAAATTTAAAAATAGGAGGTAAAAGTAAAATTAAGAATTAAAGAATCCTTTGAATTTTGAGTAAAGAATACAGTAATGCAAAAAGTTGCCAATTTGTTTAATAAAAATAAAATAGTTGTTTAATTCCATCAAACAGATGAGGATACTATTGAAAACATGTATTTTAAAGCAAGTGAGAAGAAGATGCTCTTCAGACGTTGTTATAGTCCTTCAGAGTTATATCATTCATAAATAATCCTCACTTGGTTAAATGTGTGTGCAAAGATAAGAGTCACCTCTAATCCTCTATTTGCTACACAAGAAGGAATTACAAAGAAAGAGGAATTAATGTCTAAGATTGGGAAAATCCTTGGCAGTTAACACTGCCATCCTGTGGATGCTGCTTACATCCCTAGCAATACAACTCTCTTAGGCCTATAAAACTGATAAAAGGAGTCAAACTATGGAAGACTGCAGATATAACCTTGGCTGGCAAAGGAATAACTTAAAAACAACAACAACATGAATAGAGGGGATTATGCCACAATAGAAGAGATACTCAAACAAAAAAAATATTTTGAAATATTAGTTGGTGGAGGAGCAAAAACAAGATAAGACTATTGCTTTTATTGGTTGGGTCATTGATAGATGAGTTATATTACTTGATCTCTTCTTTGATACACCTTTTATGTTCTTATCATATGATTTTAAACTTGGGAAATTCTTCTTCTTACAGTGGATTTTAAACATGACTTTAGTATATAAGTTTTTAATGTATGGATGACATTTTGGTTTTCACAATTTGAATTTGCAGCACACTAATAACTTGACAGCCAATCAGAATGGATTCTTCTTAAGCCAAAAAGTATCAACCAATCACTTCTTACCTATTGACCAATGAGCAAATGGCTTGCTCTGTTCTCTCAGGCTTGCACCAAACCCTAATCTCTTCTCCTGTTGTGATTCAGGGTCAGCCTGTGGGTTCGGCAGTTGGGTCGGACGACTCAGAGGAGGAGGGGGGTGTTGAAGACCTTGCTGAGGGGGTTGAAGATCTTGCTGATGATAGCCCTCAGGCAGGCCCCTCCCACTTGGTCACCATGGAGACCCAGCTGTGTGAGCCTGACAGTGTGGATGAAGATGACCCACAGCTGGCCCTGTTCAAGGACGCCCGACGCAGGAGGCAGTCAAGTAGGAGCAAACAGAGGAAGGCAGTGGGGCTTCTCGGAAGGAGGCAGAGAGAGGCCATGCCCTGAACTCTTTATAAAGGGAATGTTTGGGGAGGGCTGGTTTGCTGAAAGCAACCGTTCGGATAGTGTTTCAAAGCTCCTGTATCTTGGTTCGTGTCTTGTTTGTTTTTGAAGTAATAAATTTGGCAGACGTTATTCCAGCCTCTTGCCGTTTGTAAAGGGGTTGCCTTTTCTGCAGGGCCGGTAGCAGGCTGGTACAGAACAACTCCTCCCAAAAGCCCAGTAAACCACAGTTAAAAAAAGTAAACTGAAAAAATTCCAGCAGAAAAATTAAGCTTAAAAACAAAGAAAGGAGCTCACAAATGGTATATTGAGCATCTAATATGTGTTACAAAGACTAATAATATTTAAGAAGCTCTTTCACCACTGTGACAGCACTTTTTGTATTTCTATTTTAACTGAATTTCACTTGAGCTATAAATAAAGGCAGGACTAGACCATTATAACAGCCCCCTCTGGGGTTAAAATCCATAGATCAGTAATGATGGTTAGAGGAAAGTGGTCTGTGTTTCTCAAAATAATAAGAAAAAGGCTTGAAGCCAAACCCATTATATGGATAGTCAGTTATAGTCCTAGCCCGGCCATGAATCTAATTCTCAAAATTGTGCATCTTTGTCCAAGTACTTCCATTTATTATGTATATTCTTTATTCTCCCTTCCTATATCTGCTTAAACAAAAGCAAATCCCATAAGTAGATTGATTTAGGAGGATTATGATCGTAATTTTCAGTTTGTTTCCCCAGTTTTTGCCTTCATTTTTATTTTGATTGTTCTTGCACTTTGTTTAGTGTTTATGCATGTAAAAATTCTGGGTGTTACCATCCCAAGAAATATATTTATGTAAAAACCTCTACCACATTTTTTTTACTTTATTAAAAGCTAGGGAAACACATGTTATCAAAGATTAGTTTAGATGAATCTGTCTTCACATGTTGCTTTATATGCAAATTGCTTTTATTATCTGTCTTAAAATATGTTTTCTATCTTCGGAATATCACACATATAACCATTTAAATTGCTATTTTTCATCAAACTCAAATTGGTGATTTGTTTTTATGCCAGTGTCATGATTTTCATCCTGGGCTGTATCATGCTATTTAATATGACAAATTAAAAGAAGTTTAGTGGAGTTATCCCCCACCCCTCCAAAAAAGGAAGATGTTACAAGAAGGAAGCCACAGGAAAAATTTGTTTGGTTTTTATTGCAACATTACACAGCTCTGTAAAAGATAAAGGTGCTTTATGGTTACAAAGTGAGTATCAAAAACAAAACACTATACACATCTGTTTAGTGGTCTGTCTATGTCAGGGGTAGGCAACCTCGGCTCTTTTATGACTCATGGACTTCAACTCCCAGAATTCCTGAGCCAGCCTGGCTCAAGAATTCTGGGAGTTGAAGTCCATGAGTCATAAAAGAGCCGAGGTTGCCTACCCCTGGTCTATGTGCAGCGAGGCTTACTCTTAGATAAGTATGTAGAAAGTTGCAATTTAAAAATGTCTCCTGTGGATTACAGTGGAAGTAACAGAATGGAATCAAAATGGTAAAATGAGAAATGAGATGTACAAATATAATTCAGTTTTCTGTTCCTCAGGATGCATGATAATCAACATAATCATTTATTTTTATGGGTATAAATTTTGCTCTATTCAAAACTCCATTCCAGACAACGCAAAAGGATCAATATGTTTAAAAATATTGTATTTGCCTATCAATTTTTCTCTACAGTAGACACTGCTGCCATCTGCTGGTTTCTTGTCTACATAACAAACAAATTTCCCTGTTGCAAGTGGAAATTCTAAAAAAATAAAACTGACATCAAACAATGCAATTTTGTATTGCTGTTATTTGCTTGTGTGTAAATTATTCTAGTTCTTCTCATTTCAATTTAAAATTTGTTTCAGAAGGAGAAAATATAGGGGCGCATATATTGGATTAAAAAGCCTGTCTCATTCCTTCACTCCTCCCTTAGTCAAGCAAGTTTATTGGGAAAAGATCGGAGCACTCCAGATACCTTGAGATCCTGAAGAAAAAGCATGATATAATGTATATTTAATACATAGCTATATAAATTCATATTAAATGGTCCACACATGTGTTTAGATGTATTATCAGCACTCTAGAAATCAGTTAGGCAAAATTGCCTAATTCCTTCTTTGTATTGGCTTCAGGTAAAAAGAAAAAAATTGTCCAAACTACCAAAAGCAGCACCAAAGGAGCTGGAGCTAGAATGGATGTCAAAATATGCAAGAAATTAATAAGACAATATATATCCACACAAAATGAGTTCAAATTGCCAGGACCAGATGGATTGCATCCCAGGGATCTGAAGGAGCCGGCAAAGGAGATCTTAGAACCGCTAAACAGAATCTTTCAGAACTCGTGGAGCACAAAGAAATTGCCAGAAGATTGAAAAGAGGTAATGTGATCCCAATCTTCAAAAAAGGTGAAAAGACAGATCCAAGAAACTATAGATCAATCAGTTTGACATCAATAGCTAGGAAAATCCTGGAAAAGATAATCCAACAATGGATTTGAGAAATAAACAAGACAATTACTAGAAACCAGCATGGGTTCATTAAGAACAGATCATACCAGACAAATCCTATTGCCATCTTTGATAAAGTGACTAAACAGTGGGTCAGGGAAATGCTGTGGATATTGTATACTTGGACTTCACTAAGCAGATCATCATGAAGAGGCAATATGGCTTTGCCACACTTGGAATACTGCATCCACTTCTGGTCATCAAGATAAAAAAGGTGTTGAAACCCTAGAAAGGGTGCAGAGAAGAGCAACAAGGATGATAAGGGGCCTGGAGGTTAAACGAATAGTTAAAAGAACTAAGCATGTCTATCCTAAGGAAGAGAAGGTTTAGGGTGGCATGGTAGCTGTCTTCCAGTATTTGAGCAACTGTCACAGAGAAGAGGGGTTAACGTATTCTCCTAAGCACCTGGGGATAGGACAGGAAGCAATGGGTGGAAGCTTGTCAGAAATCCAACCTGGAATTAAGGAGAAATTCCTGACAGTGAAAACAATAGATCGATGAAACACTCAGAGTGGGTGGTCCATCACTAGAGGCTTTCAAGAAAAGATTGGATAACCGTTTGTTAAGGATGATATAAAGTTTCTTGCCTTGGGCAGGAGGTTAGACTAGAACAGGGCTTTTCAACCTTTTCACAGATTGTACCACTTTTAGGACATGAAAATATTTGAGTACCACTGGTGCTTAGCAAGGTGTCAAAAACTTGATGACTAAAAAAGGGGGGGGATTTTGGGTTTTACTGGATAGATTCATTTGTTGTTATAGAAATGGCTAGTTTATAATATTATGGAAAAGTAAAAAGTTGAGGTTCAATGTTAATGCTTTCTTCCTACTGCAACAGTGGAACTCATAAGTCAATGCCTTTTCTTTTCTTTTTCCCTTCTCGCCCTCACTTTTCCCTTTTTATCTCACCCTTCACTCACAACCCCCCCCCTCAACCTTTGTTAGCAAAAGCTTCTCTCTTACTCTCATTCATTCACCTGTTGCTTGCAAAAGCTTCTCTCATTCCATTCACTCACACATTGCTCACAAAAGCTTCTCTCATTCCATTCACTCACATGTTGCTCGCAAAAGCTTCTCTCTCGCTCCATTCACTCACACATTGCTCGCAAATGCTTCTCTCATTCCATTCACACACATTGCTCAGAAAAGCTTCTCTCTTGCTCATTCACTCACATGTTGCTCGCAAAAGCTTCTCTCTCACTCTCATTCACTCACACATTATTCACAAAAGCTTCTCTTGCTCCATTCACTCACATGTTGCTCACATAAGCCCCTTGCTCGCTTTTTCACTCACCCTTTGCTTGCAAAGGCTACTCACTCTCTTCCCACCGCTTCGCTAACAAAAGCCTCTTCTCTTCTCTCTCTTTCTCCTTGTGTTTTTTTTATCTCCCACCAAAACCTGCTACTTTTATAGCTTCTCCTCTCTCTGCCTCCTCTTCCTCCTTTTCTCTTCCCGGTGTGCCAGAAACTGTTATGTATTGGGCTCAGTTGTAACACCATGTGGTAAGCTGGAGCAGCTAACGGCTCTCCAGCAACCCAGACTCCAGGTCTCCAGTGCTGCTATTGGCTGTCCCTAGGCGGCAATGTGTTGCTTTAAACCTTTTGGCTGCTGCCTAGGGGCCAGGCTATAAATTGCTGCAAGCTGCAGCCCAATTCTTAGTTCAGATCCTGCAAGCAATAAACCATGAGCTTTGTTGAACTCACTTGCCTCGTCTCCTTTCCTGCGCAAAGAACTCACTACACAACAGAAACTCCAATCAGCATACAGCCACGCATGCAGATCCTGGGGCTTCTGCCGAGCCCTGAAGCTCCAGCTGGTCTCCTCCAGGTCTGCTTTAGCTGGTTTCCTCCCTCGCTACACTTGACTAGGGGTCACGTACCACCTGCCAGGTGCTAAAGTACCACCGGTGGTATGGAAAACAAAATATTAAAAATGGTACACATTCTTTCTGATTTTCATGTATAGGTTCACATATCACAGTAAGCCAAAAGTAAATGAAACATAGGCTGATTTTTAGAATAATGTTAGATTTTAGCCAGTGTATCAGCAGGTGAGAGTACACCAGAAATACTTTTTCCAGCATGTGAATTAGTCAGATGTGAAAGACAAATGGTAGTTGCTCTATTCTTAAAAATGTCAGAGAACAGAAAAAGCTCCAATTATGCTAAGGTTATGTTTTTAACATGTATAAATGCTTCACAATTTTTGCATCTGTACAAAGAAAAAAAAGATGTTTGCTTTAAACATTTCACCCTTTTTTTTGCTCTAGGCATTACCCTATCCTGTATAAGAATATTTTATAATGCTGATTGTTCCTATCTTCTACAAAACTTGAAACAATTACAGAAAGACCGGAGATTGGTTCTAAGGACTGGAGGTTGGTTCTAAGAAAAAACAAAATTTTAACTACTTTAGTAATTACTAATGCAGGCATATATAGCATTAAATTTATTTATTTATTTATTTATTTATTTATTTATTTTATTATATTTATATACCGCCCTTTCCCTGAGGACTCAGGGCAGTTTACAGGGAATTAAAAAACCAGCAATACAAAAGTTAAAATCAATTTAAAAGAGATTAAACTAACCCTGTGCAATTAAAACCCCGATTAAAATAAGTTACTCCTCAGCCTGGGCCCGAGAGCTCAAAGAGCCAGGTCTTCAGGCCCCGGTGGAATGACCGGAGGTCGGGGGCAGTCCTCAGCTCCACTGGCAGCTGGTTCCAGAGGGCAGGCGCCCCCACTGAGAAGGCCCTATCCCTGGGTATCACCCGCCGGCAATCTCTTACCGGTGGGACCCTGAGCAGACCCTCCCTGTGGGAGCGCACTGGGCGAAGGGCACTTGATGCCGGCAGCAGGTGTTCCCTCAAATACCCCGGACCCAGGCCATGTAGGGCTTTATAGGTAATAACCAGCACCTTGAATTTCACCCGGAGGGCAACCGGAAGCCAATGCAGCTCGCGGAGTAGAGGTGTTACATGGGAGTATCGGGAAACCCCCATTACAACTCACGCGGCCGCATTCTGCACCAGTTGAAGCCTCCGAGTGGTCTTCAAGGGCAGCCCCATGTAGAGAGCGTTACAGTAGTCCAAATGGGAGGTCACGAGTGCATGAGTAACTGTGCGTAGGGCATCTCGGTCCAGATAGGGACGCAACTGGCACACCAGGCGAACCTGTGCAAAAGCCCCCCTGGTCACGGCACCTATGTGGTCTTTAAAATTGAGTCGTGAATCCAGGAGGACGCCCAAGTTGCGAGCCCTATCAACGGGGGGTAACACCTCACCCCCCATCGTTAGAGGTGGAATAGTCTGGTTAGCCCGAGATGCCGATATGCACAGCCACTCAGTCTTGGCGGGATTGAGACGAAGCCTGTTTCTCCCCATCCAGACCTGGACCGCCTCCAGGCACCGGGACATCACGGCGAGGGCATCACTGGGTTCGGTTCGGGGTGGAAAGAAAAAGTTGGGTATCATCAGCGTACTGATGATACCCCACCCCGAAACCACGAATGACCTCGCCCAGCGGCTTCATATAGATGTTGAACAGGAGAGGCGAGAGAACCGACCCCTGAGGGACTCCACAAATGAGAGGCCTCGGGGCGGATCTCTGCCCTCCCGTCAACACCGACTGCGAGCAGCCCAGGAGGTAGGAGGAGAACCACCGTAAAACGGTGCCTCCCACTCCCAACCCCCTGAGACGCCGCAGCAGGATACCATGGTCGATGGTATCGAAAGCCACTGAGAGATCTAATAGGACCAGGACAGAGGAGCAACCCCTGTCCCTAGCCCTCCAGAGATCATTCACCAGCGCGACCAATGCCGTCTCCGTGCTGTGTCCGGGTCTGAAACCCGATTGGTATGGGTCAAGATAATCAGTTTCCTCCAGGAACAGAGGAAGCTGATGCGCCACCACACTCTCAACAACCTTTGCCAAAAAGCGAAGGTTGGAGACTGGACGATAGTTATTTAAAACAGCCGGGTTCAAGGCAGGCTTCTTGAGGAGGGGTCTCACCACCGCCTCCTTCAAGGCGGCAGGGAAGACACCCTCCTTCAAAGAAGCAGTTATTACTGCATGGAACCAGCCTCGTGTTCCCTCCTGGGCCGCATAAGCAAGCCAGGAGGGGCACGGATCCAACAAACAGGTGGTGGTGCTCAGTCTCCCCATGATCCTGTCCACATCATCAGGGGAAACAGGGTCGAACTCAGTCCAGATAACGTGCTCAAGACCGCCCGATTCCTCCACATCAGACTCTGCCCAGTCAGAGTCCAGACCGGTCCGGATCTGAGCGATTTTGTCCGCCAGATGATGACTAAACTCCTCGGCTCGTCCCCGCAAGGGATCCTCTCTCACCTCCTGGTTAAGGAGGGAGCGAGTCACCCTAAACAGGGCGGCCGGGCGATTATCGGCGGACGCGATAAGGGCAGCAAAGTAGTTAGACTTCGCCGTCCTTATCGCCACAAGATAAGACCTTATAAAGGTTCTTAACTGCAATCGGTCGGATTCGGATCGGCTGGACCTCCAACCGCTCTCTAGACCTCGTCTCCGACGCTTCATCTCCCGGAGCTCCACAGAGAACCATGGGGCCCAACGGGATCTGCGCCGGGTCAGAGGTCGCATGGGTACAACGCAGTTGAGTGCCCTGGCGGCAGCCGTTTCCCAGGCATCCACCAGAGCATCGACTGGGCTGTGGGTAAGGGTGATGGGTATAGACCCAAGCGCCCTCTGGAACCGATCCGGGTCCATTAGGCGCCTGGGGCGGAACCACCTGGTCGGTTCTGCCGCCCAGCAGCGGGGGGTGGCATAATGGAAAACCAGCCTCAGGAGGTAGTGATCTGACCATGACAGAGGGGTGATGGACGGGGAACCCCCTCCCAAATCATCCAACCATTGTCCAGATAGGAACACCAGGTCGAGAGTATGATCCCCCACATGAGTCGGGCCCTCAATAACTTGGGTCAGGCCCATGGCCGTCATGGAGGCCATGAACTCCCGAGCTAACTCCGACGACCCTCCCAGTGACGGCAGGTTGAAGTCACCCAGGACTATAAGCCTGGGGAATTCCACCGCCAACCCTGAGAGAGTGTCGAGCAGCTCGGGCAGGGCTGTTGCCACACAGCCGGGCGCCAGGTATGTAAGCAACAAGCCCAGCTGAGCCCGAGGACCACATCTCAAGAGGAGGGATTCACTCCCGGCCATCTGGACAATGGTGGCCTCCCGGGGACACAAAGTCTCCCGAATAACCACTGCCACCCCGCCACCCCTGCCCTGAGCCCGTGGCTGGTGCAGCACCCGGAAACCTGGAGGGCATAACTCGGTAAGAGGCACCCCTCCCTCCGAACCCAACCAAGTTTCCGTGATGCACACTAGATCCGCACATTCCTCCTCGATCAGATCATGAATGAGGGGAGCTTTGTTAACTACGGATCTAGCGTTAAAATAGACCAGCCTGAGCTCAGGGACCTGATCACCCTCATCCCCGGGTAAGAAGGTGCTAACCGGAAGGTTGGAGCGCGCCACCGCTCAGAGATAGTGGGGGCGCGATCCCGGGTGTTGATATGGCCCTCCGCGCAAACACCTGCTGCCATTCCCTATCGCCGTGGGGATTTGAAGCCCCACCCCCACATTCCCAGAACCAGCAGCCACCTCCCCCGACCCCATCCCGTCAGGACCCCTAACAGGTCCAGACTGAGTGTGTTTCATTGCTGTGTTTTGAAACATGGAGTTTCAAACCAGGATGCCAACCTGGGATTGTTGAACTGAGTTTAGTTTTGAATGAAAGACAATTTTACAACTGAGACACAATTCAGTTTAATCTAAAATGGAGATTGCTACTGCCATTTTCTTATTCCTTTACTTGTCAAGATGACAGCTACCACGGCTACCATTTTAGTTTTGTTTCAGTTACAGCACATTGGTCATGCTGAAACAATGGCATTACTCCATTATTTATCTCTTTGCCATGAAGTACAAAAGTATTAACATATAGATGACACATGCTTTCTCTTTAATGATATTGGAAGTAGTCTCAGGCATATTTTGGAAAAGGGAAAGAACCAAACAGAATATATTAATCCTCTCTTATGTGGGCATAATTCAATATAGCACTTGTAATGTGTTCTGTCTAGATTGTTGGTTATCATTTCACAGCATTCCAGGCAGTGATGTACTGTATATTAGGTACAGTACTATATGTATATATTCCCTTCTTTTAAAGATCATTCAGATTTATTTATTTAATTAGTTTTCTATACCGCCCTATTCCCGAAGGACTCAGGGCGGTTTACAGGGCAGCATATAAAGACAATATAAAAAGATAATATAAAATTAAAATGAATTAAATTAATTAAAGCCCAACAATTAAAACAATATTAAAAAGCTAAAACCCCTTCAGTCCAGGCCTGATAAATCGAAAAACCAGGTTTTCAGGTCCCAGCGAAATGAACACAGATCATTTATATGTGTTAATATTCCTGCCCTTTCCAGTTTGCCAGTTGATCTTTGTTTCTTTTGAAAAACCAATGAAGAATGTTCTCATTGTACAATAATGAATAAAAGAACTGATTACGTTTCTGATATTTAAACACGTGTCCTTCCCGTAAGACTTGAGCATTTCTGAAAATCTAGATAACTGTGGAAGTCTTGATTTAGCAGGTGAAGACTTTGAGGGACTGGAAATGTTAGTACAGGTTAAGGCTTAGCCACCAAACAGAGCTGCTCTTTGGTACAGATTCCTGGATAATTCCATCCCTAATTCTATATGGCACTACGCCTGAATGAGCAATTGCACAATATGCCTGCTTCTTCTGATTCATCCAACTCTCCATCAGCATGTGGAAATCATGACCAGCAGAGTCTTTACCCAGCATTGTCTAGGACACTAGAGCCAGCCTTTCCTGGATCAGTAGACACTCAGTCAAGGGTAACTCGCCACCGTATTGTCTCCTGTTTAGATTACATGGGCTACCTTTTAAAAGAATTTGGAAGTAAGAAGACTACAGCCAAAAACCTTCTTAGTTAGAACCTCCTGACTCTAAAATAATCAGTTTCCCAAGGTCAGTTTGGCCCTTCTCTCTTGTTATTCAAAAGGAGCATAAAATAATGCTCTTCCAAAGTGTTTCAGTGCAAGGGACATAACTTTACTGGCAGGAATGATGAAGAAAGCTGTTATTGTTATTGTGACTGTTTTATTTTTTATTTGTAAGTCATCTAAAATCTATTGTATAGGTAGTGACATGATAGCCGTCTTCCAATATCTCAGGTGTTGCCACAAAGAAGAGGGAGTCAACTTGTTCTCCAAAGCACCTGAAGGCACAACAAAAAACAATGGATGGAAACTAATCAAGGAGAGAAGCAACCTAGAACTAGGAGAAAATTTCCTGACAATGAGAATAATTAATCAGTGGAAAGACTTGCCTCCAGAAGTTCTGAATGCTCCAACACTGGAGGTTTTTCAGAAGAGATTGGACAACCATTTGTCGGAAATGGTATAGGGTTTCCTGCTTGAGCAGTGAGTTGGACTAGAAGACCTCCAAAGTCCCTTCTGCTATTCTGTTGTTCCTCACTTACTGGCTGTTTGAAGTTATGCTGGAACTCCCCAAAGGTACTTACGTGAATGCATTTCAGGTGCTCGGCAAGTGGTTCATCCTTATGGCTGGTTGCAATGTTCGACAGTCATATCATGTGATTTACATTTTTTTTCAGCTGGTTTCCAGCAAAAAATGCCCATAGGAATGTACTGACTCGCTTAATGACTGCAATATTGACTTAGCAACTGCAGCATTTGCCTTACAACTATGGCATTCATGTAACAATTGTTGTGAAAATGGTCATTGGGAGGTTCAATTAATGACCATCATGATATATAATGAAAATTCTTGACTCCATTATAGTCACAAGTCAAGGACTATCTCTATATGAATTGTATATCAACCTATGTAGTGGGTGACTTTGTGGGTAATTGCACTTCTGCAAAAATTATTCACTAAGGAATTCAAGATTTACATTTTTGCATATAAAATTGCAAGTATATACACTTTAGGTGATGAAATCATTACCCTTTTTGATTAATCTCGTTCGTTTCCTCCCTTTCCTACTGTTCCCTTTTGTATGATAGAGGTATATTTACACTAATAAAAAGCTGTGACATTTATGTTATTGTTATATTATAAAAAAACTTAACATACAACATCCATGAAGAAAAGAAAAACATACTCTGGACAACAGTGTAAAATTGGACGAGAGCATTGCTCTGAACATTGGACAGCTCCTCTTGATAGATATCGCACACATCCAGTTCTGCATGATGCCAAATTTTGGGGTAGCAGCCTACAGGCATAAATTTATGTTTTCTTTTGGATTATGAGTTATGAGCAACAATTATGAGCAACATTTCTCTATTGCTTCTTCTAAGCAGCACCAAAGGAAAGAGCACCAGGCAAAAAGAGTTATCATGACATTATAAAACCAGGGAAATACTTCTGGCAAATAATAATGAGATCAATTTTCTGGAGGAAGAAATGGAGGAAGTGAAAATACTGGGCACTGCATATGCTGGTACATCCCAAAGGTTCTGGATGGAGGGAGACAGAGAGGGGGGGAGGGAGGGAGGGAGGGAGGGAGGGGAGAAAGCAATGCACATATACAAACATGCACACATCCCACACAGAGAGAGATAAAGTGATTTCTAAGAATTTACTTTCTGAAGATCAGAGTGAACTATTCTTTGAAGTTTCTTCTAAACCATAAGAATAGGCATTCCTCAATATAAAGTTTCACTTTTTCAGGGCATTTATGTATATTTTTCCAACTTCATTTCCAGTCCTCACTTTTCAGCATTTCATACACAATGCCAGAGATGTTTAATAAGAACTGAAACCTACTGAAAACATCAGCAGAAATAATTTTCTGTATGTCTTGAAAAAATGAAGACTCAGGAAAGGCAGCTCACGGGGAAGTTGATGTTTTTAAAATGAAAGAAGTACATCGATATACTAGCCTTTATTTTCTGGAAAGCAATTCCAATGAGTCAGTTGGCACAGTGGAGTGACTGCGTATGACCAGATAAGCACAGAAATATTTGTACAAAATGCCAAAATCAGTAATTATTAAGCTTGATTAGATATTTTATTGCTTGATAATTTGGGCAGTATCCTGTGGTTCCATGTCCCAGAAAGCTGTTAATTCAGTAACCAGATTAAGCTTGTTATATGAATTCAATCGATATATCTGTGCTGAGTTTTGTGTGTATACGAGAGATAAAGAGAAGTGATATAACCCTGTTTGGGAATCTGCCCATGGGCTTTTGGTGGATGGAAAGCAAAATCCTCCTTTTATTCAGTGTTTGTACCCAGTGACACATTTTAATTATATTTTGCCATAATTTTCCCTCTTCTCCTTTGCTTTTCTCCTTGAAATTTATTGAATTAGGTTCTTCTCTCCCAACATTTACTCTCCAGATAAGGTATGATTACAGCTTTTGGAACTTCCCAACCAACATGGTCATTAGGAATTCTGAAACTTGGAGGCTCAGCATATCTGGAAAAAGGATGAACTAAAATCTATTAATGTTCCTTGATGGTTAATGATGTTAAGAAATTAATAATAATTATATATCTTAGAGGTATCATTTAAATAATAATTTGTTCAGAACTACTTAGCCTTCTTGCTTAAATTGTATTCTATTATAATCCTGATGTAAAAAGTAGTAGAAAATACTTTTAGACCATAGGGATCCATACAAACAATGAAAAGATAACTAATAATGAGTATAAGAGAAAGGCTAACTATCTTCTGTTCATAATATTGTATCTGTTAAAACATTTCAGTGAAATATCTAGTGACTAAAATATTGCTTTTAAGATATTCATTCACCATTCAGATTCTGTTAAATACAATATATTTCAAAAGAATACAAATACATTTTCTTCCCCCTGTTCACTCAAAAAAAAAAGCTGCCAAACAGACATTTTTGCACAGAGCAATAGCAGCAGGAGCTAATGAAAGCTTTAATGCATTTTTTCTGAAGTGCAGATGTTGAGTGTCTCTAATTTTGCTTGCAGAGTGGCTTATAATTATCTTTTGAATTTACATGTCTGTGCATGTCTGCTTTGGCTTACAAAGATGGACATTGATTAACTAAACCCCTAGCTTTCTTTCTAAAGCCATCTCAGTTCTAATTTCTGTCAAAGGCAAATAGTTTCTTCCTGGGAAGCTTCTGCATGATGAGGAAGAGGAAGAAGGAGAGAATGAGGAAGAGAGAGAAAGAGAGAGACAGAGAGAGAGAAAGAGAGCAATGACAGTCAGAAAATGAGGAAAAGAGCATATCCCCACATACTATTAGACAGGAGTGCACCTGGATTAATGGACAAAAAGATAAAAGAGAACTGCAGCACAGATGACAATGAAGGACAGGGCAAAGGTCCTTCATTGGTTCTGGGAATGGATAAGAAGGCAGTAGAAAGATTTAAGGTTGACTATCACATGATCAGAGGCATTGGAACCATTAATGATTTTTGCAGCAGAATACTATATAAAGAGACCACAGGGAAATAACAAGAAGCAAGAAAAGTACAATAATCTATTTGGGAAATGAATGGAATGGGTCATGATGTTTGTTCAAGGGACAGAGATTAAGAATCATAATTTTACCTATGGGGGGAAATTTACTTGGTGGGAGGAGTCAAGGAGAACTACATTTTCATTTAGCAGAATTATATGATAAACCAATGTCAATGCCTATCATTCTCCCCTCCAAAATCAATGTCCTTTTTGTTTTGTTTTTAAGTAACATTATTGTTATTTATATGTTATTCCAATTTTTATCTTATTCCAAATGACAATGAAATCAAATCCATTTTTTCTTCTGAAGGCAGCTATTTGCTTTTTCATTTCCATTTGTTATTTATGGCCACTTTTCTCTAGCTCTCATGTTTTATACTCTTCTTTGGAGCTTGCTAAGCATGTAGAGGTGGAACATTGAATGAAGCATTGATCCTTGAGTCATGTAGTAGCTGCTTCTATTGTGCTGTGACTAACAGGCAAAGAATGGAATGATGGGAAAACAATGGAGGAAGCGAAGGATAAGAAATGTTATTTGTGACAGTTCAGTAAGCAAGAGATCACAGAGGAATTAATAAGAGCGTTCATGTCAGAGCTTCTGACTCTACTATAGCAGATATTTCTATTTTGTTACAACATATAAAGTTTTGGGGAAGGAGTATTCTTCTTCAACAATGGCTCCTTTGGTATTCACAAGAGCACTGCAGAAGTGCAGAACATTTGTCTGCTATACCTGCTGTGATGCAAGCTGGTCTGTGTGTTGTTGGAGTTAAATCCAACAATACAGGCCAAAAAGTCATAAATCACAAGGTGGATTTCACAAACTGACTTTTAAGAATCTAGTATTTTTTTGTTTAAGGGATTAATCAACATTTTTCAAAATAAAACTTTAGTCAGTTTAGAAAAGCATGTCTATAAATATTTAAAGAGCAAGGGCTTATTGGATACAAATATGATTTTTGTAAATTCCATAGAATATTAAGAGTGTTTTATGAAGAATGCCAAATGGAATGTAATATTTTCTAGAATATGGAAATTATTCACAATCATCGCCAATATGGCAGAAGAAATGCTTGGGGAAGGGCCAAGATGGTGACAAACTAGCTGCACTATTAAAATGGGGTTTTTCTAACTCACGTAAATTTTCCAAGCAGAAATCACACAAATTTTGTTTAGTATTTGTTTAATAGTATGCAAAAGCAGGGAAATAAACAGAAAAACTGAAACCACACTTTAGCCAAGCTGGAGAAATAGATCAGACCTGACTGTTTCCTCTCCACCATGAATCAAAAGGAACCAGTACATTAAATTAATCCCTAACAGGAACACATTTATGACACTAGGCATGGAGAACTTACCTCTATAAGGAGCATTGAACTACATATGCCATCTTTTTCTGTATCTGAGAAACCCAAACCTGGAGCAGAGAGACAAAAGACCCAAAAGAGCCAGCTTTCTCACCAGATTTCTGTAAATCTCTACCAGAATATCTGGGCAATAACAAAATAACAGAATAACAGAGTTGTAAGGGATCTTGGAGGTCTTCTAGTCCAACCCCCTGCTCAGGCAAGAAACCATATACCATTTCAGACAAATGGCTGTCCAGTCTCTTCTTAAAAACTTCCAGTACTGGAGCATTCACAACTTCTGGAGGCAGGTTGTTCCACTGGTTAATTGTTCTAACTGTCAGGAAGTTTCTCCTTAGTTCTAGATTGCTTCTCTCCTTGATTAGTTTCCATCCATTGCTTCTTGTCCTGCCTTCAGGTGCTTTGGAGAATAGCTTGAGTCCCTCTTCTTTGTGGCAACCCCTGAGATATTGGAACACAGCTATCATGACACACCTCATCCTTCTCTTCATTAAACTAGATATATACAATTCCAGCAATGGTTCTTTATATGCTATAGCCTCCAATCCCCTGAGCATCTTTGTTGCTCTTTTCTGCACTCTTTCTAGAGTCTCAACATCTTTTTTACATCATGGCGACCAAAACTGGATGCAATATTCCAAGTGTGGCCTTACCAAGGCATTGTCAAATGGTATTAACAGTTCATGTAATCTTAATTCTATCCCTCTGTTAATGCAGCCTAGAACTGTGTTGGCTTTTTTGGCAGTTGCAGCACACTGTTGGCTCATATTTAAGTGATTGTCCACTAGAATTCCACCTATACTATACCTGTACGTTTTGTTTTTTCTTGCCTAGACGTAGAACCTTACTTTTTTCACCATTGAAATTCATTCTGTTAGATAGTGCCCAATGTTCAACTCTGTTAAGATCCTTCTATATCCTGATCCTTAAGCCAATATTTCTTCTAAACTCAGAAACCATTATGCACATCACAGAATGTTTCAGCATCATATTAGCAAAGGCAGATAAGCCCTGGAATGCCTTTGATGTATTAGTAGCAATTGTGAAGAGATAAGTCAACTAGACCCTATGAAACAGCTTCTGGAGTTGTCTAGGCAGCTTGTAGATATAGCCTCTGCCAAATTGTCACATGTGTTTATACTTCAAATCACTCAGATAATGCCACAAATTGCAGTGAACCAAGACAATGCAGAGATGAACATTTGGCAACTCAAGAATAAACTCTCTTTTAAATAACCACCCCAGATTTCCAAGTTTGGATTCAGTCCAGTGCCTGCCCAGCTACCAGTGACAAAGAGAATTTTGCACACTATTAATAATTCTACCCTTCCATTTAAGCTCATTTGGATTTGGAGGATGGAGGAGGAGGAGAATCTTCTTCACAACTATAAGAATAAGGACTGTACAATACAGCTGTTATTAGCAGGAAAATTAGGAGTAAATCTGTACCTCCTCTAAACAATCTTACAGGTAACACTGCCAAAATAACTTGCAATTGCTGAATTTCAGAAATCTCAGGAGACTATATTTTTCTGGCTAGGAATCATAAAACAATAAAAAGATTCATTTTCAACTAAATGCCAAAACTAATTCAATTTTCTTACAGTTCACACAGATTTATTGTTGATCCGTTGCATAGTAAATAAAATAATAATGGATAAACATGTAAAGAAAGGAAAAACAATTCTTTATCAGACTATTTCTTTGTTATATCACATATATATGCCTGTACATGCTAGCACAATCTTGTTCATGTGGGTTGAGCACCACATTCTGAAAATCTGTAATGATCAAGCACATGGCATTCTTCAATATTTCATAATGTTCTGGAAAGAAAGTCCCAGAAATCAATATTGTTAACAGCCTGTGTTTGTTTTTAACCTTTTAACTCATCCCTGAGTGTTCCTCTGCTTAATTAAATGGTATTTTTAAATACAGATTTATATTTGCTGTGTAATGCAAAGCCTGTCTAATGTTCTCACTTTTTTCCCTTTGCTGAACAATGTTTCACTATATGTCTAATGGCATTAATAATTTCTAATGCAGAACACCAGGCTACTAACCATTCCCTATAATCCCTCATCTTTTACCCTTTACCTATGAGGCTTGCTTATAGATCTAACAGATCTAAGCTGCAAAAAAACGGATAATCCAAGGATAGCAGAAAAAGAATGCTACCCTCTGATGATCATGTGTTACTAGCTCTAACACATATAAAGATCTACTAGAAACCTGCAGAAACCCAGCCAGATGTAGTACCAGCCTTGTCCTGATGTCCTAGAGCAGGACTTTTCAACCTTTTCACAGATTGTACCACTTTTAGGACATGACAATATTTGAGTACCACCAGTGCTTAGCAAGGTGTCAAAAACTTGATGACTAAAAAAAAGAGGGGGTAGGATTTGGGGTTTTACTGGTTAGATTCATTTGTTGTTATAGAAATGACTAGTTTATAATATTATGGAAAAGTAAAAAGTTGAGGTTCAATGTTACGGCTTCCTTCTACTGCAACAGAGGAAGTCAGAAATCAATGCCTTTTCTTTTTTTTCCCTTCTCTTCCTCACTTTTCTCCCTTTTTCCTCCCCACTGTGTCCTACTATTTGCTTTTGTATTTTTGTATTTTATTCTATAATCTAATAAAATGTTACAAACTGTACAAAAAAAGGAAAAAAGTACCGGTTTTAATTTCTTCGGTGGCAGTTCCTTTGCTGAATCACTTTCCCTTTGCACTGACAAATGTATGATGAATTTATCTATATTTATTAATATGCATCACTACCAGCTGGCTGGTCAGCCATTCTTCCTCTCTCCCTCTTCTTTTCTCCCTCCCTGCCTTCTGAGCTCTCTTTCCACAGTGTAGTAAGAATTCACCCCCCTCAGTCCCTTCACTGTACCCCTAAAGACACAGGAATCAAGCAAAAAGCAAGGAAGGCTCACAAAAGCCTCCCAGAATGGGGGGGGGTGTTCTTCAACTGCCTCAGGCTCATCACAGTGTAGCAACTGGAGCCTGAAAGTTTCTGGCAATTGCGAAAAGCAATAACCTTAAATTAAGCCTGTTTACCTACAAAAAAACTTGCTAAAAGCCATAGACAGACTCAAGATAAGAGGGTAAAACTAATTACATTTGTTTAAAGGGATTAAACCTATGGAAGCCAACATTTTGGACTCATTGCTAGCTTTTGTGATACTGACTAAAATATTCCAATAACCAAAGCACACAAACCGAGCCTCTGAATTACAAACCACTGTAAAAACTGTATAAAAATCCTTATGGCAACACAATCAACTGCCAGCTGACCCAGAACTAAATAAACCAACCTCCTTTCCGACATGCTCGTCTCCTGGCTTTTCATTTCATCAGCACTGATTGCATTCTCCTGGCTGGAGAAAACAAACCAGGGGACCTTTTCTTCCAGCAACAGCTTCCCTGTCTCTTTTTCCTCCCTACCTGTTGACCTCTCCTTCCACAGCTTCTTCTCCGTCCCCTTTCCTGCCAAAACCACCTCCTTTTATATCCTCTCCTCCCCCGCTTTTATCTTCAGTTCACCTCCAGCTTCTGCTGAGCCCCCACAGTCCTGCAGCTCCAGCTCCTCAGGCTTGGGTTGCTTCAGCTCATTCCCCTTCCTCGTTACACTTGTCTAGGAGGGTCACGTACCACCTACCATGTGCCAAAGTACTACTAGTGGTACGCATGCCACGGCTTGAAAAGCCCTGTCCTAGAGGGTTTTTTTTTATATTTAGTGTATCATGTGGCAGACAAATTCAAATAGGCATTATTCCTCCATCTGTAGTTTTAAGAGGAACATCTTATTTTTCAACTTAAGACTCTTTTAGGTCATCTTTATTTCCATTTGCTTAATGAAGTATTCCAAGCTAGACAACATGTTTGAATTCATATGCTTAGGCCCGACACCCTCCAGTTTTACCAAGTCATTTCTCTTCTCCAACATCCATTCTAATACTACGTGTATAATAATACTACACTTATTAAATGTAAGACAGTTCTTCTCTGGGTTCTATAATCTTAATATCAGAGGCTGATAAGCATTCAATTATTTAACAGCATTTTTCACCTTAAAATGTATTGATAGTTCTAAATTTAAATTTACTTGTGTTAAGGAATGAAGAAGTGAGTCTGTCCAGCCTGTGACATGATATACCTGATAGTATTGGTTTTGTCAATTTTTGTGTTTGCTAAAAAACACTGTATAAACACCCTTTCTTTCAACTTGCTTAGTAATGTATTTTTTTCCTGACGTTCTTGTTATAAATGTAGGTTGTCTTAGATTGCATCTTATATTGCATATTGTAATTTAAACAAGATTTAAAAAGCATGCAGAACATATGTGCCTAAATTCTCTTTGCCTCCTTTTACCAGCAAGCCAAAGAGGTCTTTATATTGCCTCTAGTGTCTAGATAACAAAGACATGTGCTGGGGGTGGGGGTTGGGAGGAGAGGTGCACAAACTTTCTCTTCAGGGACTACCCAGAGTTGGTACATACATGTTGTCTCTTTAAATGCATCTGGGGGTTTCTGCCTTTCTCATACGTTGCATCTATGTCTGTGTATATGCACACTTGGAAATCACAGGGCAGAGCGCATACAATATATGCTGCTGTGGGTCACGTGACCAGGAGAAAAACTGGGAGGGAGGGAGGGAGGGAGAGGGGATTAGCAGAACATCAGTATTGCAAGCTGCTGCTAACTACCTTTTCCAGAAGGATGCATTGGCAAATTTGGAGGGTTTTTTTAGACAGCTTCTAGCCTGGCCAACCTCATTTTTTTTTATCCCTGATCTATCTTTTCTTGGTTTCTTTCCACACACCAAACTTGGTCATGTTCTGTTCAGTTTTTGGAGTAGTACAGATTGAGGGACACAGGCGAATCTTGAGACCTTTTACATAATTTATCTTGACCATTCTGTTGGGTTGGAAAATGCCCAAATAGGAACATGTGGTTGGTAAATGCACTCTGAAAGGTTAGTTTCTTGTGGGAAAATGCAAGCAGATTGAAAGAGCACACTTCCCTATTTGCCACTTCCTTCAGGTTGTTAGGCAACCATCCAACTAACTGTTATAGGCCACTGAGTATAAGCAACATGAGCTTTTATGGAAGGTAATAGAGTTCCTTCCTGTAGGAAGTTCCGTTCTTTGTAGCTTTGTGGCATCCTCTATTCTGTATTCTTTGAAATCCATAGAACTTTATAGCCTGGCTGAGCTCAGGTAGCACTAAGGGCAAACAGAGCAAAAGGAAATTGGAAAGAAACAAAATACAGCGCATCCCAGTAACAACAGTGTTGGTCATAGTGTCAACTTTTACATTCTTCTTTGTATTCAAAACGAAAAGGAAGGCATCTCCTGAGACTTTGTCTTTGACTCATAGACTTTCTTTTGTGTTAGCAAGAATAAAGAGGTTAAAGTTTTAAAACTCAGGATTCCCAACATAATTATTTGAAAATCAACCAGAGAATAACCTATGGTGGCATTTTAAAACCTGAATTATTTGACCTCAAATTCAGGAAGTATGATAGCCATCTTGAGAAGTACCCGATGTTTCATTGGTCCTATTTAATTTACTTTCTGGCATAATCTGAAAAGATAAATTGGGCAGATTAATTTATCCACTTCACGGGATTGCTGGGATTATGGGATTTGGTGCAAGGGATTAGAATGCTACCATCAGCACTTTAAAGACAAAGTGAAATAAAAATATAGGAACCGGTCCTGTTCTCCACCCCCACCTCCCCTCCCCCTGGGCATTGTCGAATCGCATTTTCGCCGACGAGCTGGTTGTCGGATCGGGGCTGCTGTTTATGTTCCGGCATAAAGCGCCACGTGCAGCGATGGCGCAAGTGCAACTAAACCGCGTTCTCTAGGAGAAATGGCACAGCCTCCTTTGTTCTTTCGTTTCAACTTTGAAGCGGCCGGGCAAGCAAGACAAGAGCGCGAAGTCGAAGAAGACAAAGAGGCAGAGCAAAGGGGGGGGGGGGGCGCGGGCGGACGCGATGGTAAACCGAGGTTATCCTGGGCCAAGCGTAGACGCGCCGCTTTCCCCGTTTCCCGCGCCCGCCCGCTCGCCTTCCCGCGCGCCCTCATTACGAAAGGGGCAGAAGGACCCAGGTGAGAGGAGGGAGTCGGTGCCCGGCTCTGTGTGTGATGGGCGGATCCTGTCAACGCGACGTCAGGAGGGTGGGGAACGGGCGCCACTTGACAGGAGGGAGGGAGGGAGGGAAGGAAGAGGAGCCGGCTGTTGCCTCCTCCTCCTCCTCCTCCTCCTCCTCCATCATCCCCGCCGCCGCCGCCGCCAACAGCTCCGGGACGAGGGTGAGTGAAGGGAAGCGGCTGGGCAGCGATTCGCTCGCTCTTGGCGGCGTCCGCACGACGAAACTCCAGTCGAGCGCGCGGCTCTTTCCAAGGGTGTGGGAGGATGGGGGTGGTGGTGGTGAGAGCCGCGCCTAGGAAGCGGGGACCGAGGTGGGGGGGAGGCTGCCGGCGGTCCTCCGCTTCTCCCTTCCTCCGCTCGCAGGGCCTCCTTGGGAGCTCTGGGGAAAGTTCCCCGATGTCCACCCGGAATGGGGCAGGGTAGCCCGCGGCCATCGAGCAGGTGCCCTCCGTTTTCCTTGCGCTTCGCTCCCGGGTGGAGTTTTAAAAGCCGCCGCTCTCCTCTTCGACTTGGCTTTTCGGTAGCAGCACCTGCCGTGCCCTGTTCGGTGATAGCGCGCCTCTTCTCCGTCCCAACTCTTCGCTGACGGAATTGCTCCACGTGTCGCCTACCTTCTCCTGCTTTCCCTGCTTGCCTTTGCTTTTTCTGCCCCGTCCATGACACCCAGAATAACAAAAGCCCGTTTCTCGTTCTTCAGTAAGGGGTGCTTCTTTCCTTTTCCTTTTTTTAAAAATTATCTGGGAGGGTGGGGGTGGATGCTTTGAAAATTGCTATTTAATTATAGCATTCCCGTCAAGGTGGTTTGTTTGTTACTTCGGTATTCAAAGGAGGACCGATTGGATGTTTGTGGGTGACCAACGCTGCCCTCTCTTGGTTTGAAGCAAAGCCTGAGAAAAGACTGCCATAAGTGTGCCAGTTAACTTATTTTTGGACGTACTTTATACTTATGTGCCTTTATAAATAGTTTAATCTATATTTAAATAGTGAAAAGGAAGTGACTTCATCAGCCATTTCTAATAATATTTGAATGCATTTTCCTAAATAGGGTAATCTTAAAGTGTTCTGTCTAGACTGGAATGGACTGATTTTGGTCAAATTTGGAAGCAAGTGATGCTGAACATTAGAACGCATTTATAGCCAATGTAAAAATAAATGCATATAAAGTGCAACATTGATATAATTTGGGTCAGGGTCTGCATTTGTTAATTTTTCTAAATGATTGTGTTGGTTAGCTTTTAAAAAATATTAAATTTGTAATATTGCAGACTTTGGCAAAGTTAACATCTATAGTGCTGTAGCCCTATGTTTCTATTAATTTTTTACTCCATAATTCAATGTAGCTATTAAAATGATAAAAGAAGTAATTGATCACACTTAACATCAATAGTTGTTACCATTTCATGAATGAATAATGTTATTTTTCAATTCCATTAAAAGCAATAAGTTGGTGCACAAAAATACCTTTAAAGATTGTAGTTTTCACTTGTTTAACATTTATTATTGTGTATTAAAAAATCAAATGCATTTTGTTGTATATCTTTATATATAATTAGACTGAAAATTTCTTTAGCTATATTTACTTCAGAACAAATATCTTTGTCATAAGCAAAATTTCATCAATACTCTGTGTAATTGTATTGAAGAAGAGTTTTTGCATCTTTCCCGCTGAATGTTTTCAAAGTTTCATGTGTGTTGTAGTATACATAAAAGGAGTCCGAACGAGCAGTGTTCATACATATTTCTTTTACTTCATAAACAAAATTATCCAGCATATTTACCAGTGTGAAGTAATTCCCCCAGTTCAGTTTAATTAATAAGATAAATAGGACCAGTGGTAGTGGTATGCAGGAAAGACCTTGGGAGACAAGGAGAAGAACTGCATCTAGGGAACAGTCAGATAAGAGGTAACTTAGTAGGTAGCAGGAATGTGGGCATGGCAAATATCTCAGAAGGGACTCTCCTATTTTCTTGGGCGGTATATATGACAAGGGAGAAACATAGTGGTCAGACTTCCATGATTCTATTAAGGTAGCCTTCAATAAAGTAGAATTAGTTCATCTGAGAGACCTTCCTGTCTGGAATACCTCACAGGGCTGACACTTTGGGTGTACCCTTCCCTCTATAAATGAATTGAATCTTAGTTCCTCTCAACACAGTAAAGTTATTACCAGATTCATGTCTCACTTAAAAGGAACTTCCAAAGATTCTGTAGAAAAGTAATTGATTCTTGTTAGATTTAATTACTAAATTTAGATGGTTAAACTATAAAATTGCGGGTCTCCACCACTCCACAACCAGAGACATTATCTTAAAATGGGAAAATTTAGTAATAGTAAATCTTCCCAAAGGGGCTATTTTGTCAGTCACTTCAAGACTGCAACATAAAATTGTCAATGTAAACACAAAGAACCTAAACACCATAGAAACATTTTGCCTTGGCTAAAGACAGAATGACTCTACCATCAGAAAAACACTGGGTAAAAATGGGATTCTTAAGATAGTAGCAATACAAAAGCCACGACTCTTCAAGAGCAATGGTCTTGTCTCAAAGTTGGTCAGGATGATTCTCCATATTTCTGGAAAAATGTTCTGTAAACACATCAGCCAAAAGT
Source organism: Vipera berus (assembly GCF_964194415.1). Classification (NCBI taxonomy): domain Eukaryota; kingdom Metazoa; phylum Chordata; class Lepidosauria; order Squamata; family Viperidae; genus Vipera; species Vipera berus. Next base: position 25,151,440 of record NC_138206.1, read on the forward strand.
GAATCTTTTCAGGCTTTACTGATATTGTTTGGTATTATTTACGGATATTGTTTGGTATTAGTTACTCTGTGTTCCATAGTAACAACCTCATGCTATCAAACATGAAAATAAGAGTGCCTTAATTTGGGAAGCTTTATTGCCATGGCACTTGGATAACATAACCTTATTGCCCATAAAGTGAAGCCCAAGTAGGTCACACAGCCATGATCCCAAAGATCCCAAGAAACTGACAAAGAAGAACAAATACAATAATTTGGGATGGTCAACTCAAAATCTAGACCAAAATCCCTTAGAAAGATTATAGCAAGATCTAAAATGAATGGTTTAAAAAAGATATGAAAAGGTGTCTGGATGTTACAATTAAATCAGTTTGTCAGGGAAGAATGACCATAATTCTTATTCAGCAAGTTTAGTAGTTGATTACCAAATACCATACAGGAATCCATTGGTTATTGTTATTGCAGCTAAAAATTGTAGACCCAGCTACTAAATCCAAGAGAGTGATTATTTTTTCATATTGGCACATAATAATAATAAACCTTTATTGTCAAAGTACAACATGTGTACATTGAGATTAGCTGAGCCGCCCACCGTGCTCTCTCCCCCCAACACACAGTGACAACAAACCCTCCATCCTACCACACCATGTGAACCAACTACACCACACACCGGCCTCCCAAGTCAATTCTGCATAAATTCACAGAGATTATATCCCATTTAAAAGCCTAACAGCCCACGGATAAAAGCTATTTTTCAGCCTGTTGGTACGGCTGGCTATACTCCTATATCTCCTACCGGATGGTAGGAGAATAAAGAGATACCATCCAGGGTGTGAGTCATCCCTGAGAATCTTCCTCTCTTCCAAGGCAACGAGCCCTGGTGAGGTCATCCAGTGGTGTCAGGGGACAGCCCACAATGTCTTGTGCTGTGCTCACTACCCTCTGTAATACTTTCCTGTCCGCGGCTGTCAGACCAGCATACCAAACCACAATACATGACATATTGGATGATGAAACTAATAAAATAACCACAAACTTTGGTATTATTTATTCATTTATTTTCCTTTATATATCAGAAATATTCACACAAAAATCTACTAATGCAAATAATAAAGATATGCAAAAATTTAGAAAATCATCAAGATGGAGAGTACCTTTTTAAAAAAAGTATATTTAATTCTTTTTCATTTTTTTTGTTTTTCTTAAGCCATAGAGAATAATTGATTAGCAAAATTATATTTGTTTTTGTATTACCTTTTTGTTGCAGATAAATATGGGTACTTAAGAAGACTGTAAGATTATATTTTAATACGAAGAATAAGGCAGGTATCTGGTTTTTGATTCCAGCTACACTGTAAGTATAATTGGATTATCACTGTGTATTGTATTAATTTTATTTAAGTTACTTGAAGTTATCAATTTAAGGGAGCTTATACTTACAGGTTAAAAATGTCATCAATAGAACCTTGAACACTACTTACCATTTCATTTGTGGCATATGACGATGTAGGGTTGTGACAACTTTGTAGTTCTGTTGAATAGGAAAAAACCTATGTAAGAGAGTTGAAAAATTTTTGGGTAGTAGTTAGAATTTGTCTATCGATTTCAAGGTGCTTATATCAGCTTGTGTGTAATCTTAAAAAAACATTAGAATGCATGTATTTCTACAAAGTAATTTGTATTTATTTGTTCTTATCTTGTAGATAGAATGGATAGAATAGCTTGTTGAGTAGTAGAGTCAAAGTGAGCTTTGATAAATATCTGTATTACACTATAGCCAGAAATCTACAATTATCTCAATCAGCTGCATTTTTCCTTGATATCTAATCTTTAACACGGAATTGAGGGGTGGGGGGGATTATACAAATTAAAGTGAAAAAGGAATTGCCACATTCAAAGCTAAGAAATAAAAAATTCTTATGGTATTGGAAGATGAAAAAAAGAATATGAATTATAAATTAATCTGATATCATCTATTTTTGTATGTTTTATTTGAGGATTTTAAATGCTACTTCTAATAACATCACACCATACAGAATAACAATTCTGCATAGCATTACTAATCGCTTTATTTTGTGGATTGTCATAGTTATTATGTTAATCAGGTGTGGTCATAACTTTGCTTGTATATACGTCAGTTACACTAATGGCATCTTGTAATGTTTTTGTTAAATAATTAATGGATGAAATGTCAGAAATAAATCTCATCCAAGAATGACATCATCTTCCATTTCATGCAATTTGAAAGCCTTGGATGATACCCAAAATGATATCCTTTTGCTGATAGCATGATACTTTATCCAGTGAAGGCTTTTATCAGAAGAAAAGAGAGGTTTACATCCTGTGGCGCCTTGAAATTTGCTCCAAAAGGTTAGGACCTTCTTTGAATGGCAAAGAATGACCTGAAGGAGGACAAGTTGGAAGGGGAATTGCCAAAAATTATTTGTATCTAAGTTGATAGAAGTTTCACTAAACCAAATATCTTTACCTTGACTTCTTAATTTTAACCTCTTAAATTATCTATATTAGTCTTTCTCAACATTGGCCACATTCAGATGTGTAGACTTCAACTCCCAGAATTCCCCAGCCAGCAAACAATTCTGGGAATTTAAGATCACAATTCTGAAAGCTGACAAGGTTAAGAAATGATGACTATAATATAGATAGTAATAACAAGTTCTGTATAAATGCTACTGGTAACAACAACAATGTATTGCAGAAATCGTTGCTTTTATTTTCAGATTCATTTCAGGCAAAAGTAACATGTCTGGTTACTGGACAGAAACTGATGAAAACTTAAGATTTTTTCCTTGTTAAAGTAATACTCGACCGCGTTGTCCCTTTGCGGCCACTGACCCGGCGCAAGTCCCGACTCGCTCCTTGGTTCTCCAAGGACCTGCGGGAGATGAAGCGCCAGAGAAGAGGCCTAGAGAGCATTTGGAGAACCAGCCGGTCTGAGTCTGACCGATCACAGTTAAGATCCTTTTCTAGATCTTATCTCGTGGCAATGAGGGTGGCAAAGCGTGCCTACTTCACCACCCTCATTGCGTCCGCAGATAATCGCCCGGCCGCCCTATTTAGAGTGGTCCGCTCCCTTATAAGTCAAGAGACGGGAGAGGACCCCCTACATGGACGGGCTGAGGAATTTAGTAAATATCTGGTGGACAAAATTGCTCAGATTCGGGCTGGTCTGGACTCTGACTGGGCAGTATCTAACGAGAGGAAAGCGATGAAGTTGGCCGAATACATTTGGGAAGAGTTCGATCCTGTGACTCCGGATGAAGTGGACAAGATCATGGGGAAACTAAGTGCCGCCACATGTTTGTTCGACCCGTGTCCCTCCTGGCTAGTCTATGCAGCTCGGGAGGCTACACGAGGCTGGCTCCTAGCAGTTATCAATGCCTCATTGAGTGAAGGGTACTTCCCTGCTGCCTTGAAAGAGGCGGTGGTAAGGCCCCTCCTCAAGAAGCCGGCATTGGACCCAGCTGTTTTAAACAACTTCCGTCCTGTCTCCAACCTTCGCTTCCTTGCGAAGGTCGTTGAGAGCGTGGTGGCACGCCAGCTCCCTTTGAACCTGGAGGAAGCTGAATATCTAGATCCGTACCAATCGGGTTTCAGACCCGGGCACAGCACGGAGACGGCATTGGTCGCGCTGGTGAATGATCTCTGGCGGGCCCGAGATAGAGGTTATTCCTCTGTCCTGGTCCTATTAGATCTATCAGCAGCTTTTGATACCATCGACCATGGTATCTTACTGCGTCGTCTTGAGGGGCTGGGAGTGGGAGGCACCATTTTGCGGTGGTTCTCCTACCTCTCGGACCGTTCGCAGACGGTGTTGGCAGGAGGGCAGAGGTCAAGCCCTAGGCCTCTTAAGTGTGGAGTGCCTCAGGGTTCGGTGCTCTCGCCCCTCCTGTTCAACATCTATATGAAGCCGCTGGGAGAGATCATCCGTAGCTTCGGGGTGAAATATCATCAATATGCTGATGATACCCAGCTATTCATCTCCACCCCGAATCAACCCAGTGATGCCCTTGATGTGATGTCCCGTTGCCTGGAAGTGGTACAGATTTGGATGGGAGAAAACAGGCTTCGACTTAACCCGGCCAAGACTGAGTGGCTGTACATACCGTCATCTCGTTTAGTCCAAAATGTTCCATCTCTGACTATTGGAGGAGAGATGTTACCTCCCATTGATAGAGCACGCAATCTGGGCGTCCTCCTAGATTCACGACTCAGTTTTGAAGATCATATTGGAGCCGTGGCTAGGGGGGCATTTGCACAGATTCGTCTTATATACCAGTTGCGCCCCTTTTTGGACCGAGATGCCCTACGTACAGTCACCCACGCACTCGTTACCTCCCGTATTGATTACTGTAATGCTCTCTACATGGGGCTGCCCTTGAAGACCACCCGGAGGCTTCAGCTGGTGCAGAATGCAGCTGCACGGGTTGTGATGGGAGCTCCCCGATACTCCCATATTACACCACTCCTGCGTGAGCTGCATTGGCTACCAGTTGCCCTCCGGGTGAGATTTAAGGTGCTGGTACTTACCTTTAAAGCCCTACATGGCTTAGGTCCGGGGTACTTGCAGGACCATCTGCTGCCGGGAACAAATCCCCATCGTCCAGTACGCTCGCACAGAGAAGGCCTCCTCAGGGTACCGTCAGCTAGGCAATGTCGACTGGCGACCCCCAGGGGGAGGGCCTTCTCTGTGGGAGCGCCAGCCCTATGGAATCAGCTCCCCCCTGAGCTTCGGATGGCCCAAAACCTCCAATCCTTTCGCCGCGGCCTCAAAACACTCCTGTTCCACCAGGCCGACCTAGACTGACAGGCATTTTATTTAATTTATATTTAGTATTTTTAATTTATCTCTTAAATTCTCTAATTTAATTTATTGCACAGATGTTCTCAATTTTATTTCTATCTTGATCTCTGTACTTATTATATGTTTTGCTGTTAGCCGCCCTGAGTCCTTCGGGAGATAGGGCGGGATATAAATCCCATCAATAAATAAATAATAAATAAATAAATACATACAGAATAATCTATTTTGTGCCATAATACTCATTCCAACAGCATGATTAAAGTTAAAAATATAAAAATGAAATAAACACAATAATAATAAAAAATATTTTAAACAGTATAAAAATAAAGTTAAAAATTAACAGTACAAAATACTTTTTTAAATTAAAAGGCCAGTGAAAGATAGCAGGCACAGAGTTAAGTGAACTCCTCTAAGGGAATAAAATCCACAGACAGGTTGGCACCACAGGGAAGCCCATAGCTCCTCTCTTCACTTCTTACCTTCCGTTGATAAAATTTATGGAATGCAACAACATTAGTATCTTAGATATTATGAGGTGAATGTTATAGTTACACAGAAATAATGCTAAAAATTGAGACAGAGTATGACACAATTGCTTGAATCTGTGTGGATATGAAGAACGTTGGTGATTGTTCATTACCAATTGATGAGCCAATATGGTAAGCTACTTCTTTTTTAAAAAGAAAAATGATGTTTTTTATTGTGATTTAAAATGTTAAATTGTTGTAATTTTAAGTGCAAACATTTAGCAAACATTTGTTGAAATCAGTTTCTAAATCAAGAACCAATTAACTAAGTATCATTCATATAATGTTACTTATGCTTTTAGCTATATACCTTTCAAAAATATTAAAATAGTTTTAGAGAAAAACTTTTGCTTTAAGTATATAGCAATGATGTAAGTGATAAGGCTGACCAGAAATAAGCACAGAAAGCAGTATGCATTATTAATACCTTTTAAAATTTTCAAAGAACCTCAAATAGCTTTTGAGGTCTCATAATCAATTTCTGTCTATACTCAAAACAGTGCACAACACCCTAAAAGTCATTTATGTAATGTAAACATTTCAAAATAATTTATGAACAAATGCATGATGTAATCAAGTACACAATATGTAACATTCACTGAAATATCAAGACATACAATTAAAATATTTAATTGCTAATAATAAACAGGCAGGAAAAATCAAATGCACAGGTATAGTATAGGTGGTACCTTGCTCAATAGTAGTAACTGTGAGAGGGATCTCGGAGTCCTAGCTGCCACAAAGAAGAGGGAGTCAAGCTGTTCTCCAAAGCACCTGAAAGCAGGACAAGAAGCAATGGATGGAAACTAGTCAAGGAGAGAAGCAACCTAGAACTAAGGAGAAACTTCCTGACAGTTAGAACAATTAACCAGTGGAACAACCTGCCTCCAGAGGTGGTGAATGCTCCAACACTGGAGGTTTTTAAGAAGAGACTGGACAGCCATTTGTCTGAAATAATAATTATTATTATTATTATTATTATTATTATTATTATTATTATTATTATTATTATTAATAATTTTATTTGTATACCGCCCTTCTCCCGAAGGACTCAGGGCGGTGAAATGGTATAGGGTTTCCTGCCTGAGCAGGGTGTTGGACTAGATGACCTCCAAGGTCCCTTCCAACTACTACTTCTTCCTCTTCTTCTTCTTCTTCTTCTTCTTCTTCTTCTTCTTCTTCTTCTTCTTCTTCTTATTATTATTATTATTATTATTATTATTATTATTATTATTATTAATGTATTAATGATTCATATTAATCCACAAGAAGGTAATGCAAGTAGCAGCCAAAAAGAAATAATCTAAAACATAATATTGTCAGTAATAAATCCAAAACTAGATTCTTAGTATGTTCTCTGCCTCCGATGACAAGAACAGCTTTTCTTGTCAGATCAAATAGAAATAAACTGATAAGAGGGAAGGACCAGGTTTCATTGGATTTATACTAGGTATGATTATTTTGACATTGTGTTACATACTAAAGCTACTGAACTTATCCCCATTTATATATTTTTCTTCAGAACAGAGCTTATATAGTAACCCATAACATTTTTTAATTGCAGTGAATAATGCTGGTTGACAGACCATACATATTTTTTGTACTTCTATTTCTGCCTTGATTTTTGGGTGTATCTTGGAACTAGAATGAAATCCCCTTCTTCAAAACTGTATTTTTAGTGGAATTGAATCTGGGAAATTTTTTTGGTGTAAAAGATTATCTTCTGAAACTAATGCTTTTGGAAGCACTTCTATTTGTTTGTCTTTCAAGTAGTTAATATTGTTGGAAAAAGAATATAAGGTAATTGTTGTTGTTAGTTGCGAAGTTGTGTCCGACCCATCGCGACCCCATGGACAACATTCCTCCAGGCCTTCCTGTCCTGTACCATCTTCTGGAGTCAATTTAAGCTCACACCTACTGCTTCAGTGACTCCATCCAGCCATCTCATTCTCTGTCATCCCCTTCTTCTCTTGCCCTCAATCTTTTCCAGCATTAAGCTCTTCTCAAGTGAGTCCTTCCTTCTCATTAGGTGGCAAGCGTCTTTTAATTTCTTGGCTGCAGTCCCCATCTGCGGTGATCTTGGAGCCCAGGAGAATAAAATCTGTCACTACCTCCATTTCTTCCCCATCTATTTGCCAGGAATTGAGAGGGCCAGATGCCATGATCTTGGTTTTCTTAATGTTAAGTTTTAAGCCAACTTTTGCAGTCTCCTTCTTCACCCGCAACAAGAGGCTCTTTAGTTCCTCTTCACTTTCTGCCATTAGAGTGGTATCATCTGCATATCTTAGGTTGTTGATATTTCTCCCGGTAATCTTAATTCCAACTTTTGATTCATCTAGCCCTGCCTTTCTCATGATGTGCTCTGCATATAAGTTAAATAGGCAGGGTGACAATATAGAGCCATGCCGGACTCCTTTCCCAATTTTGAACCAATCAGTGGTTCTGTGTCCAGTTCTCACTGTTGCTTCTTGACCCACATATAGGTTTCTCAAGAGACAAATAAGATGGTCTGGTACTCCCACCTCTTTAAGAACTTGCCACAGTTTGTTATGATCCACATAATCAAAGGCTTTAGAATAATAATAATAATAATAATAATAATAATAATAATAATAATAATAATAATAATAATAATAATAATAATAATAAAAATAATTTTATTTGTATACTGCCCTTCTCCCGAAGGACTCAGGGCGGTGAACAGGGCAAACATATAAAAGTACAAGAAGCATTGACAAGCATAGTCAATGAAGCAGAAGTAGATGTTTTTCTGGAACTCCCTAGCTTTCTCCATGATCCACCGTATGTTGGCAATTTGATCTCTAGTTCCTCTGCCTCTTCGAAATCCTGCCTGTACTTCTGATATAAGGTAATACTGCTCCAGAAAAATTAGTGGAAACCATTATTATTATAGACCTAGCAGAAATTGAATGAGTGGAAAAAAATTGAGGATTGTTCAATTCCTGTAAAAACATCAATTGAATATGTTGAGTATAAAACAGACATATTCTCGTCTATGTAAAAAAAAAAGCTGCTAATGCTGTTTTGCATTTATGGTGCAATCATATTGCCATTCTGTATTATTCTGGTTATTGCATCTCAAAAAAGTACTGAAACACATAGTGAAAAAGACAAAATTATTAATTAGGGATCTGGAGCAACTCACTTTCATAAGATTTTCTTGTTTAAATGATTAAAATATTTAGTATCATTTTAATATTTTTGTGCATCTATTTTAATGATTTTCTCTTGATTTGTTTTCTGTATTAGTGTACTTTTATGATACGTGAGTTGTCTAAATTGTCCATAGAATATAGATGGGATACAAAGAAAAACAAAGTATGAATTCCAAAAAGAAAGGTTATGGTTGGATCTTTTTTAGCTTAGAAAAAGAGGCAATAATAAGAAAAACTCCAAATAGCTGTAATTCACCAGTAGAGCACATAGTTTGCATACAGGTCTCTGGTTAAATTCCTGGCAAGTAAAAACATGGAACTGTTGCCAGGTAGTGTTGATAAAATGCTAAGACAGATGGATCAGTTATTTGGCTTACTATATGAATTCAGCTATTGTGGGTGATTTAGCATAATATATGAATACGTTAGTAGTTTTTTCATGAAACCATAGTTAAACAAACTATGATTTAATGAAATTTTGAACCTGGTCATTGCAATGTAATATACAATGTCTTTTTATAAAAGTATGCATACTGTTTTCTGTAGGAGAACCAGCACAATTCTTATGTTGTTAGATAAACACTTGTTTACAGTGCTGTTGAGTCAGTGTTTACTTGCAGCAATTGCCTGAATAAGTCTGTGCAGTTTTCTTGGTACATCAGAAGTGGCTTGCCATTGCCTTCTTCTAAAGATGAGAGAGAATGACTGGCCCATGGTCACCCATCTGGCTTTGTGCCTAAGGCTGGACTAAAACTGACAGTCTCCACACTAGTTTTTAGCTTGACGCCTTAACTACTACAGAAAACTCATTCCATTATTTGATTATCTGTGGTTATTCATCAGCATATATGCCTTAAGGATCCTTTTTTAAAAGTGACAGTTTAGAATGCAAAATATGTTCTATATATTATATTTGGTTCAAACAATTGTCTTTTCCAGTTATGTACCGGTATATCTGCATTCATATAATAACATCAACATAGGTTCAACGCTAGGAAAGACAAACTTGCGTTATTTTATAAGTAAGTACTTTATCTTGCTAAGTTTTTTGTCTGGTTGAATTCCAAATTGTTTTTTCCAGACATGGAGCAATTAGGACAGATTAGGAATGGTGAGAAATGGGTGGTACACAATAAAGATATTCTTTGAGCTGAAGATATGATTTTTGAAACTGACATTGTGGGCTGTACTCCATTTTCTCATACCAAGAAATCTTTTGTGAAACAAATCTCAAAACCATTTCCACCTCATCTCATCCCATCTCTGGGATTAAAATTAAGAAAAAGTAATTTAATCACTAGTACTACCGAATTAGACAAAAATTGCAAATGTAGTTCATAAATCATTGAAATAAATTTATGTTAAATTTACATTATTTTATTTTAACATACGGTTAACTTATTGTGGCTGCAGAAATCTGGATGAGCAATGGATGGGAGCAAATAGATGCAGAAAACTTGAACCTAGTAATTGTAAAACTTAATAGGTTTTACTGCCTACACATGGTAGCTCTAACTAGCACCTAAATTAATATATTCATGAAATTATTTTGTTTCCTTAATTTTAAAAATTGTAGATCTGAGAATTGCCCTGTTTAAGATTTGAGAATATTGATTTATTGCTGAATTTTATTTCCTTTAGCTTGATTTTATAGATTTTTGGTAAATCGTTTTTGTTAGGTCAAAATAGTCATATTTATACAGCACATCTAATAAAAATTATTTTGTCTAAGGAAGAGTCTACACAATATAATAATAGCTATTTATGAGAATTCGCTATATTTCATGACGGAAACAGGAATACTTTAAATTTTAAAATTTAATGCATTAGAATTTATAGTTTATAAATCATATAAAACATATACATTGAAATAGATATGATAAGTCTGTAAAAGATTTGTTGTCTGGAAGCAATGTTCCCTTTGTTCATCTTTCATCTAACTGAACTAACTGACTCCTTGATAACAGTCGTGAAAAACCATGGTTGGTTGTGGAGTTGCCTTGTGCTTTTGCTAACAGCAGGTGGCAGCATATAGCCAACCTTGAACGATTGTAAAAAAAAAATATTAACTACTACATGGACAGAAGACCACTGGCAAATTCTAGGACTGTAAACAAGATTGGGATATTTTAAAAATTTCACAAAAGGCAGTGATAAACCATTTCCAAATTGTTGTCCAAAAGCCATGGGGATCTTTCATGGGAATACAACACAACTCAAGGGTAATTATTTTGCCTTTTTACTGTTTTGGCACTGAAAATTGAACTTGTTTCTGGTATACATTTAGGTAGTTGATGATCTAAAGGAGAAACCTCTTTTTTATTTATCTTATACTTTGGAAATTACAACACCATCCTCCTGGTATGCTGTTTTTTGCATTGTTTTTCAAACATAAAATTATTTCCAAGATCAAACTTTCTATTGTTTGAACTTTTCTGTACCTAGATGGTTCAACATTCTTGCCATCTATAAAATCTTAAAATGGGAGCTTGATATTTTTTGGACACTCAAGAATACTTACTTGCTGAGGTATATAAAAAATAATAGTGAACAATTGAGATTTGGTTAGTTTAGGTGGTCTTTTAGAAGTCAAATACTCTGTACCTTCTCTGTTAGTCAATTCACTTGCCTAAGCCTTAAATGCCAGGCTTAAAGAATGCTTCTGCAGTTTTGAGAGGACTTCATCCAATTAGACTGTAGCTAAATACTAAACTTTGTGTAGGGATCATGATGCAATAGTATCACATCAAATAATCCAACAATTGAAAGTAAAATTGGTTACAGAGTTCAGTATTTAAGATAAGGAAGTGAAGGGTGATGTTGTCATGGTGACCTACCTATAAGAACACAAAAAGAACAAAGATTTTAAATAATGTATGGACTGCTAAGATTAAAAAATTCAAAAATGAAAATGAGAAAAGAATTGTGTGCCTCCTGGCCTTGTATCTGAGATGTTTGTATTCCAAATGTTTGTGGTCAGCTCAGACCTTGAAAGATAATTCCCTTCAGTAAAATGGAAACAAAGCTGAATTTTTTTCTTTGATGAACTCAGAGCTTGTTATGATCCCCCCCAAATAGAATAAATTACATTTACCTGGATCTATCTGAATTCCATCTGAGAAAATATAATAGCCCAAATATCCCTAATAGAGACCGTTCAAATATAGAGGTTGTGGCCACAAAGCCATTGAAAAGACTGGAGAACAAAACCCTTACAATAAATGTGCAAATTGTCCAAATAAATGACCAAAAAATGTTCAAAAGGTCATGAAAAATATGGCTCAAAAATCTCATAAAGATTAATTGGCTGAAAGCTAATAGATATACCTGTAATCAAATTTCCTATTACAAAGGCAGTTAAATATTTTGTGCCCCTGTTTAATACAAATCAGACGGCAAACTCTGGGTTCTAATTTTGTCATTGTGATTCCTACTTTGCCAGCTTCAGTCTTTATAGCATGGGAGAGACAGAGGAACTTTGCTATTCATTTTTTGATTTTAGAATCTTTACATTTTTATATTCAAGATCAGACTGTTTTGATCAGGGGTTGCATTTTTCCCCTTCCCCCTCTAATTACACCAATAAGGAAAGAAAAAAGAATTCAAAAGGACAAATAAAGATAGCAGACAGATATACTGTAGAGTTGTGTATTTGCTTGCTTCTTTTTTTGGATTAATATCTTTTGTTTAGGAGTTATAAGAAATAATACAGAGAAGGTAAGCTGTTTGAGGGAAAGCATATTTACAATCTCTAGATTTGTATATTCTGGTAAATCATTATACTATTGTTTGCTTTTACCTTAGCTTGGTATGCAAACACAGTAACCGTGACTTGTAAATCATTGCTTAGGATTCAGGGCTGTGTTTGTTAAAGAGGCCCATTTGTTGGCTTATTAAACAGTCCGATTAAAATGAATCATGGCTCACGATAAAATAAAATGGAAATTCTTCAGGGATTTTTCATTATCTACTGTGTAGATTTTTTGGAAATGTATCCATAGGGGTATGACTGCAGAAACAGATCTAGCCATTGCATTATACTTTATTATATACTGCATAAAATAAACAGTTTTAATTTTTTTTCTAATGTAACATTTTCTCTACATTGTCTTTTTTCTTCAGACAAGCAAATTAAATTTGATGCTAAATAGCATAGAGAAATACGAGCTCAAGAAGAATTTTTCCAATGATTACAGTGTAGAGGAGATAAATTCTAAAAAAAATCACATAAACATCTAAAATTGCATTTAACAATCATTAATTAAAACAACATTAAACATTAAGTTTCAGTACTTCAAATAGTTCAGCGCTAACTGAAATAAAAAAATATTTAGGTCTTAAAATCCAAAAACAAAGTACCAACATTTATTTCTTCAACAGAATATTTAAAAAATATGGACTAGCACAGCTTCGGCATATAGATATAAATGCAGGTGATTCTTTATATTGCTTCAGTGTTGGTAGAGCCTTCTTAAATTGCATTCAGAAAGGGATAGGCAACCATATGGCTGGTATAAAAAGATTTATTCTCTTTTGCCAATGAAAAATCCATTACGTTAGATGCATTTAATTACTGATGTTTAAGCTGGATTAAAACTAATAATTAAAGGTAAAGCCTACCTTAAATATATGTTGACACTGAATAATATCATAGGATGTTCATTTATATATAATGTCTGTGTGTCTGTGTTTATAGTTATATCTACTGTGTATATGTATAGTATATTTCACTCTGTTCAAATGGTTACAAGTGTTAAGGAAGTTAGCATATGATCACCTACATTTATCTTTGTATAATTCATTTGATACATTTTTCTTTAAATGAGAGAAGAATGCAAAGAACATTTTCACCTTTAAATAATATTGATTTCAGCTACAATAAACCCCTATGAATATTTGCCATTCAGGGATCTGAAGTCAAGTATATTTGAATGCAGAGGTTTGAAAGGACTGGTATATAACAAAAAGTTTTCTCTCATCAAAATAATAATCTCTTGTTCATCTAAGGTAAATAAAAAGATCTGATCATACTTTGCTGATAATACAGAATAGAGGCCACATAGATATGTCAAACTGGTCTTTAGAAATATCCATTCTGAAATAGGGAACCACCTCCTGTTTCTTCCACCTCACAGGTGAGAATGAGCTCAGTTAATTAGCCCCTGGTGCATTTACAGAGTCATTTACAGAGGAGACTGAAACCTGAGCTGTGGCATTATGGCACAAGCCTCATGACTTATATATTGATATTAATATCCAGCTACAAAAGTGTGGTTTGCATTCTGATGTCGCAATGTACAAATCATCTTTTCTTTTGTCATCAATGTACCATTAATGCCTATGTCCTGGAATTGATCCTTGGAATACATGATCTACTTAATGCATATGCTTCAAAAGAATGTTCTGATATATTAAAACTGAATATATTCCAACAATATTATCCATTGTGCCAGATGGTTTTCTTTTGAAATCAAATCTAATGAATGCAGTTTGGTTTGCACAAGCTGAATTTAGAGTGGGCAATGGAAGAATGTAACAGAATCCTTGAAAAACTGGCCATATGGTATATTGTTTCAGTAATCTGATGTGGAAAGATTAAAAAAAAGCAAAAAGGTAAATAAAAAATAAAATAAGAAACTGGATGGCATTTTTATTTATCTTAATACAGTATAGGAATAAAGGAAGCTTCTTTATACTGTGTCAGATAAGCAGCCCTTCCATCTAATATAGTTGACCATTGACTGATGAATGGAGATACTGCGAATTGAATTTTTACTGGGCTACTTTATTCCCAAGAAATATGATATTGTTTTTTTTTCTTAGTTTGCTCTCTCTATATACAAGTTTCTATTGCATTTCTACAGAATTGCAAAAGGAATTCAGGGATGAATAGATAAGAAATGATATCCACAATACCCTCAGCATTTAAATGTTGAATTATTGCACATAATAAATTATTGAGAAACTGAACCGTTAAGCTATAAAGACAATAATTACTTTGCAGAGAATTTGAAGGAAAATATAGTCAAGCGTTAGAAAAGTGCCCACAATTGAAATTAGATTGCTGTTGTGTGTTGAATAACTTTTTGATATTCAAAAACTCTATATTAGCTAGGGAAGCCATGGGAAATTTAGCTACTAAAATCCTGCTCTAATGTAATGATATGTATCAATTGCAACTACAAGCTGTGTGTATGTTACTACTCTTTCTATAAAGCCATACCTTTTAGAATTGAAGTATTTATTGAATATAAGGAGTCAAAATCTGAATAAGATTCAGGTAAATAAAATTTATATACACCTGGAAGTAGCAATAGTCATCATCATCTTTATTTATTGATTAGCCCTTGGGCCATATCAAATTGCCAAGTTCCAAAAACAAAATATCACTAAAACTTGACAAAAACAATTCAAATGAAACTGGATAAAATACAATTTAAAATGAAACTGAAACAAAATACAATCTAAATAAAATCAGGATAGAATACAATGATTTAAGATACAGGTTAAATATGCTTAAAATTATATTACAATGTCACCCCTGCGTCTACCCCAAACAGTCTTAAAACTACTTTTAAAATCACATTTTTAAATCAAGTGATCTTTCCTACAATCTACCACACTCTGCTGCACCAACTTTGTTCTTATTTCCATCAACTTTACAGCATATTTGGCAATCCATTTCACCAACTGCAAATTAGAGCCTAAAAAACAATGATGCAAGAAGCGCTCTTTAGACACAGGGGTACGAAGTAGCAATATATTGTGGGTGCTCCATCACTGGAGGACATCCATTTCTCTGAAATGGTGTAGGGTCTCCTGCTTCTGCAGAGGGTTGGACTAGAACAGGGCTTTTCAACCTTTTCAGCGATTGTACCGCTTTTAGGATATGGCAATATTCAAGTACCACCAATCAACTAGCAGGTGGTCATGGCCTGCTCGACGCCACTCATTGGACTTAGCTGACTCGAGACAGCTGGATTGGAACAGAACAAGCTAACTCAATGTGGAGACAACTCGATGTCCCATAAACTCCTTGCCTTCCCAAACTGCTAGCGGCCAAGCACATGCACATTCCAAGTTTGGGGACTTTTATCCACAGAGGAAGGAGAGGGCCTTCTCCCCAAGCCCAGGCATGATTGGCAGTTTGCTAGCTCAGATGTGGATAAAACTCTCCAAGCTTGGAATGGTGTGTGTGTTTGTGTGTGCACGCATAGCACTCCAAAGGAGACGTTCTTCTCCCAATCCCAGACATTGCTGGTGTTTCCCTGTCTGGTGCCTCCTCCCGGGAAAGCAGGAGGTGGGGGACGACGCTGTTGCATGTGCAAGCATAGAGGAGAAAGATTGCAGGAAGCCATTCCCACCAAGTCCAACTTCTGCCTTGACAGATCTCTGGAG
This sequence comes from Vipera berus, assembly GCF_964194415.1. Taxonomy (NCBI): domain Eukaryota; kingdom Metazoa; phylum Chordata; class Lepidosauria; order Squamata; family Viperidae; genus Vipera; species Vipera berus. The sequence goes on from NC_138206.1 coordinate 25,167,365, forward strand.
AGCAAGAGGAGGTGGCAGGGGAGCAGCGCTCCCAGGTCCTGCACAAGAGAGGCTGGCTCTTCTCAATAGGGAATTCCCGTTTCTAATTGTGCATGGTAAGGATGCTGGTTTGTTGGGGCAGCCTTCCCTCATGCAGCTCTCCTACCAAGCCCTACTCCTCTCCAGAGATCTGCAGGGGAGGCAGATCTGGAGGGCAAGATGCAGCCTCCATATTGGCCACTTCTACCTCTCCAAGCCTTCCTCGATTAAACATACATTATATAAATTAAAACACAGCCAAAAAGAAAACATAAAATTGCTAATTACAGCTCTTCACATATTTTCTGGAAAAACCACCTTTATTGATGTTAGGAAGGAAGAGCAAACCTTGTTAAGGAATTCTTAATAGGAAGGGCATTGAAGTCCTCAAAAGATCTCATTCTTTCTAATCTGCCTTTCCTTTGAGCCTTTAGTTCTCATTATTTTATTAGTATGTATTTAAGAAGATGATCAAAGGCCTCCGTAGCTCAGGATACTCACCTTAAAATCAGAACTCAGAAAAAGTTAATGCACAATACCAGCCTATGAAGAATTAAGATAAATCTTTGGTCCCTGAGAGCATGCAGTTGTCAAGTCAGAATATTAGTGGCACACTAAGTGCATAAGTCCATGTAATTCCCTTTCCTGTCCCACAACTCAATCCATACCTTCTTTAATTTTCAGACACATCTTTTTCTCACAGCTCCTTAAAAAACCCACAAATTATACTGTAATTAGTAGGAAACATAAATCTAGCATTTCTGAATTCTTTCTCCAAGGGGGAAAGGAAAGTTCGCAGCCTGCAGGTTGCTAGCAAAGTCATCAAAGAATGTAGTTTTTGCTACTAAAGGCAAAAATAAATAACAAATCAATTTTGCCCCTCTCTCCTGTTACTACATCCTCTTATCTCCAGAATGTGACTTAGGATTGCACAAGGGGCTAGGCTAAAATCCAGTTAACTAGTTTGCAGCCAGATATTCGGTACAGACCTTGCCAATGTGATTTTAATAGCCCAGGAAGGGACAGAAAAATCAGAGGAAAACTTGACAATCAATAAACCATGATGGACTATGCTTGTTTTGCCCTATTTTGATTCTCCTCCCCAGTAGCAGCCCATGGATTTTAGAACTACCTCCTTCGGAGCCTTCCTGATCCCAGTGGGGCTGGATCCTGCTTCCCCCTCCCTCTTGCCGCTTCCTCCTTTGGAGCCTTCCCCCTCTCCCAGCAGCTACCTCCTTCAGAGCCTTCCTGATCCCGCTGGGGCTGCCAGCATGACATCGGGCAAGAGCACCAGATGAGCTCTGCTTTGCAGGACGAAACAGGCGGATGCAAGCTCCAGTCAGCCTGAGCCGTGCACCAATCAGCTGGAGCCCCGAGCTGATCCTGGGCACTCAGCAGAGCCCCAGCAACACTGCAGCTCCAGCTGACTCTCCCACAGGCCTCCACTTTTACACTTTTTTTTTACAGCGTGCTTTTCAAACTGCTGTACGTGTACCACCTGCCAGGTGCCGACGTACTACCTGTGGTACGCGTACAACAGATTGAAAAGCCCTAGACTAGAAGACCTCCAAAGTTCCTTCCAGTTCTGCTGCTGCTGCTGAGCTAGAAAAAAGTTAATGGTGATCCATCCTTGAAAGCGCATGCAATAAAATGAAATGTCCTACAAAACTTGTAATTCATCCACCCTAAGACAGGACTTATCTCCAGTAGATTTGGTGATATAACTTATTTTCTTTCTGATTTATCATTGAGAGATTGTATGAGAACTAAAATTGTAATGGTGCTTCACAGGCCATTCGTTTCAGTGAGCTTACTTTCATTAATGCTTAGTCTCTCAGCCTTGCAATTTTTCAACAAAGAGACCAGAAGATGGTGCCACAATTATAAATACACTATGTCCAGTTGATTCAATCAGATATCAGTTGTGTCCTATCAGAATTAACAAAGCTGAGATGAGACAGATGGTTTAATTGTCACATATGATTTAATACTATGTTCTTCATGGAAGTCTTTATTTAAGGAAAGTACTTAAGTAGCTCCACTACTTTCTGAAATGGAAAAAAATTATATTCTTCTAAATACTAGACTTATTTAATCTGAGTCATTAACAATGTGATGAAGTCCTTTGTTCATGTGTGATTTCACTCTTTTTTGATGGCATTTTTTTCTTTAGTGTATGGCTCCTAAAAGAGCACTTATTGTATAGAAAAGTAGTGCACAAGATTCAATCAGGGAAATAGTTTGAGCTTGCAAAACTGGTTTCACAACCTTTCCTCTTCACCTTCTACCTTAGGTGATGGGAGAGGTACGTCAATAGAGCTCTACAGCTGCAATTAACTCTGCTTGTTAATTAATCCACAGAAAGAGATCCACAGAGTTCCACACAGAGATAACTCTTTATCATTCCACAAGTAAAAGAAATTTTTATTTATTATTTTCAATCAATTTATATGGCTACCCAACTCACAGTTGTAACTTTGAGCAGGTATCGTAAGATTAAACCAGAAAAACAAAAAACAAAACCAACAAAGTAAAAACAACTCTTTTCCTGAAGGAAGAGCTGGGTTTTCAAGAAGGCCAGCCACAATAAGATAAGATAACCTGTATTGTCATTTTTTTTACTGTGAGCACACTGGCCCACATTAAAAATAAAATTAGGTTGCCTGCTCTCAAAAGAAAGTATCTGTCTACCCATACCCATACACCACACATATATACAAGGGGTCTATCTTTCAAGCTAGAGTGAAGAGTTCAAGAGGGTACCAAATTGCATATCAGATGGAGTGCTGTGCCTTCTTATCCAAGTACATGTCAACTTCTGAGAAGCCTTAATCATCCAGGAGTCACATGAATCTAACACATAGTTGGCTGCACTGTAAGGACAAAGAGCTGGTGACTGGCTCTGCAAATGCAATTTATTTATTTATTTATTTATTTATTTATTTATTTATTTATTTATTTATTTATTTATTTATTTATTTGGTTTATATACCGCCCTATTCCCGAAGGACTCAGAGCGGTTTACAGAGCAAAATTTAAAAGCAATACAGTATAAAATTAAAATAAAATTAAATTAAGTATAGCCCCCCAAAATTAAAATCACATTTGAGGAGAAAGAGATCAACATCCTGTCTGGAATTTCTAAGATGTGGCTAATGGACTAAATTCACAACAATTTATTAGGAAAGAAGCTAATTAAAATATAGGTGTTAGCATACTAATGATCTTATATCCAATATAATGTGTGCTTTTTAGCCTTATTCCAAATTGTTGAAGGGCAGTCTTAAGATGGGTAAAATCTATTAGGATTTGCCACTTGTTACCTTGGAGGAAAATCTGGTGACTGCAGACATAATACCCTGTAGAGTCAATATAGGGATTAGCAGTCAGAGACAGGAATACTTTTCTGCCAACAAGGGATAGCTGAACTGTTTTTCAGATCATTAGTACAGAAGGCCAGGGGTAGGCAACCTCGGCTCTTTTATGACTCATGGACTTCAACTCCCAGAATTCCTGAGCCACAGCTGGCTCAGGAATTCTGGGAGTTTATTTATTTATTTTATTTATTAATTTAATTTATATACCGCCCTTCTGCCGGAGGACTCAGGGCGGTGAACAGGGCAATACATAAAAACTAGATACAAAAATTAAAAATTATTAAAACGTGATTAAACAATGCCCATAATAAATTAATACAGATTAAAAATTGAAGTCCATTTATAAAAATCCCACCCCGTCCCATCAGGCCAGGCCAGCTTGTTTAAAGAGATGGGTTTTAAGATCGCGCCGGAAGGAGCGGAGATCGGGCGCCATCCGGAGCTCGACCGGAAGATGGTTCCATAAATCCGGTGCACCCACAGAGAACGCCCTCCCCCTGGGGGCCACCAGTCGGCATTCTTTGACCGGTGGCACCCTGAGGAGGCCCTCTCTGTGGGAGCGTACTGGGCGGAGGGAGGTTGACGCCGGCTGCAGGTGCTCCCCAAGGTATTCCGGACCCATGCCATGAAGGGCTTTGTAGGTCATTACTAACACCTTGAACCTCACTCGGAAGACAACTGGTAGCCAATGCAGCTCGCGGAGCAAAGGTGTGACATGGGAGTATCGGGAAACTCCCAATACAACTCTCGCGGCTGCATTCTGTACCAGTTGGAGCCTCCGAGTGGTCTTCAAGGGTAGCCCCATGTAGAGAGCGTTGCAGTAATCAAGACGAGAGGTCACGAGCGCATGAGTGACCGTACGTAAGGCATCCCGGTCTAGATAGGGCCGCAACTGGCGCACCAGGCGAACCTGGGCGAAGGCCCCCCTAGTCACAGCTACTATATGGTCTTCTAGGGAGAGCTGTGAATCTAGGAGGACTCCCAAGTTGCGAGCCCTATCTACAGGAGGTAATAACTCACCCCCCATAGTGAGGGGTGGGATATCCTGAATATCCCAAGATGCCAGTACGCACAGCCACTCAGTCTTGTCAGGGTTGAGTCGAAGCCTGTTCCTCCCCATCCAGACCCGGACCGCCTCCAGGCACCGGGACATCACGTCGAGGGCATCACTGGGGTGGTTTGGGGTCGAAATGAAAAGTTGGGTATCATCAGCATACTGATGATACCCAACTCCAAAACCACGAATGATCTCACCCAGCGGTTTCATGTAGATGTTGAACAGGAGAGGCGAGAGGACCGACCCCTGAGGGACTCCACAAACGAGAGGCCTCGCGGTCGACCTCTGCCCCCCTGCCAACACCAACTGCGAGCGTCCCAGGAGATAGGAGGAGAACCACTGAAGAACCGTGCCTCCCACTCCCAATCCCCTGAGACGCCGCAGCAGGATACCATGGTCGATGGTATCGAAAGCCGCTGAGAGGTCTAATAGGAGTAGGACAGAGGAATATCCCCTGTCCCGAGCCCTCCAGAGATCATTCACCAGCGCGACCAATGCCGTCTCGGTGCTGTACCCGGGCCTGAAGCCCGATTGGTACGGGTCTAGATAATCCGCTTCATCCAGGACCAGAGGGAGCTGATGCGCCACCACACTCTCAACAACCTTCGCAAGAAAGCGAAGGTTGGAGACCGGACGAAAGTTATTCAACACAGCCGGGTCCAAGGCAGGCTTCTTGAGGAGAGGTCTTACCACCGCCTCTTTCAAGGCGGCGGGAAAACTACCCTCACTCAAAGAGGCAGATATAACCGCCTGGAACCAGCCTCGTGTCCCCTCCCGGGCTGCATAAACCAGCCAGGAAGGGCACGGGTCCAATAAACATGTGGTGGAGCTCAGCCTCCCCATGATCCTGTCCACTTCCTCCGGAGTTACAGGATCGAACTCCTCCCAGGTAACATTGACAAGACCGCTCGTGTCCTGATCGTCCGATACTGCCCAGTCGGAGTCCAGACCGGTCCGAATCCGAGCGATTTTGTCTGACAGATGTTGACTAAATTCCTCGGCACACCCCTGCAAGGGTTCCTCACTCACCTCCTGATTAAGGAGGGAGCGGGTCACCCTAAACAGGGCGGCCGGGCGATTATCTGCGGACGCGATGAGGGCAGCGAAGTAGTTAGACCTCGCCACCCTCATCGCTGCGAGATAAGACCTAATATGGGTTCTTAGTCGCAATCGGTCGGATTCAGATCGGCTGGACCTCCAAACGCTCTCTAGGCCCCGTCTCCGACGCTTCATCTCCTGGAGCTCCGCGGAGAACCATGGAGCCCATTGGGATCTGCGCCGGGTCAGGGGCCGCAAGGGTACAACTCGGTCAAGTGCCTCCGTGGCCGTCCTTTCCCAGGCTTCCACTAAGGCATCTGCCGAGCTGTGAGCTGAGGAGGCAGGTGGGGACCCCAGTGCTGCCTGAAGTCCATGAGTCATAAAAGAGCCGAGGTTGCCTACCCCTGGCCTATGCCATTGTCAGGAACTGATTTTCAACAGGCTGTTGTTTCTGAACCTGAAATTCAGAAATAGCCTGCAGAGAGAAATACCACTTTGCATATTGATTGACAGTGAGACAGATGTAAATTAAACAAATTTTATTTAATGCATTGCAGAATTTATTAAAAAAGCAGTGGCCCTAAGTTTTAGTCATTTTCTTCCATGCAACTTTTCACTAAATTCTTTAATTGGCAGTCACAATGTGTACATAGTTTCTGACCTCACCTTCTTGTCCCTACAGGCAACGAATGCAGATGTGAGACTGAAAAACATCAAGATACTCATTTTTGAGGCATCAGGAACCAAATAGTTATTAGAAGAGATATTCATGTTCTCTGTTAATTAAAAGAAATAATAATTAGTTATGCCCTGTCTGCTCCATAAGCTGTTGAATGTCAAGAATGATTTTTCAAAAATGGCATTTTAATGACCCGATGGATAGTAGACTTATGACTCAGAGCATGCAATTGCACAGAATATAAAATAAGGATAAGAAGCAAATGTCACTCCAACCAGCAGATGAGAGAGGAAGTAAAGAATATTTTGACTTACAATATTTTTAAGCAAGCTGCTATAACAGACTGAGTACCATTTGAAGAGAAATTGTGTGCCTGTACAGAGCTTTGTAGCATTTGGCCATAGATATTTATGAACTACAATTCCTTATATTACAGATCTCTTCCCATGTTGGTCAAGGTTGCTGGGATCTATAGTTCAGCAATATCTTGAGGGGCACAATTTCCCCATTCCCACCTTTTACATCTTATATCACATAATGTTCTGTGGTTTCATTTGTAGCATCAAAAACATGTGCAGAATTACCAGTTACATTTAGTTTAAACTAAAAATCACAGTTGATCAGATACTAAAATAGCCTTGAAAATTTTAGATCTACATTTTATTTCACCTTGAGCAACAAAATCAGTGCCTTTGTAGTCAACATAATGATGAGAAAAGTTGATAATAAATTTGATGGTTATAACCCATCATTTTTGCTGGTGCTACAAATTTGAACTTGCTTTCTTCCTGGAGACCTTTGTATTGTGTACTTATAGTATTATCATTCTCCCTATGTGTGAATTACATAGGAAAAGTCATAGTATACTTAATTTCTTTTTATATAAATATATAGTTTACTGATTGATTAGTATTATGATCATACCATAATCACACAAACACACACAAATTGCTTCAGTCCTAAAAAGATACTAAAAAGCTTCAATTTAATTGCCACAGTACTGGCTAATATATTGTTACTACCTGTTGAAGTTGATTATTGCTATTTAGATTTTATTTTACATGCTACCTACATTAGTAATTGACCCTGTATAACTGTAATGCACATAAACACTTATTGTTATTTAGATTACATTTGTATATAATAAAAAGCTTAACCAAATTTTAAACATTTGATAACACTTTGCACAGGATAAATCATTTTTCTGTAGTGTAAATACATCCCAATATTTTTACTATATGCTTTTACATCACAAATGAAGAGAAGAAATGTAAAAACAGCTGAGAAGGACATCAATGACTAACTGTTAGACTGTATAAAGGCCATTTTGTGTTGGGTCCTTAATGCCTTTAGCAATAGTTGACATCACACATTTCCACTTAATATAAATTACAGATAAGGTTTATGACAATCTGTTTTGTGTGATCAGCTATCCAAAGTTATATTACCAGAATCAAAACACATGCATACGATACTAAATCATGCTAACAGATAAGCTATTTTTTCAACCTTCCTTAGAAACTTGTTTCTTTGCTCTTTGTTTTTATTACCTAAATCCTGCAACTTCTACAGTTTCAGGAGAGAAAACAAATTCATTATTGATTATCATCTGATACAAATTAAGGCAGTGGTGGGATTTAAATATGTGAACAACCGGTTCTGTGTGTGGATGCTGCTTCCAGAAGTCCATTCTGGGCTTGGGCAACAAAAAATTAGCTACCGGTTCTGCCAAAGTGGTGTGAACTGGCTGAATCCCACCACTGAATTAAGGGCAATCCAATAAAAGCAATAAAACACTTCAGTTTCTAGAAGCAAGTCCAGTTTTAGGATAATTGATTTATGAAATGTATTTATTCAGGCTACCCACCTAATAGTACATCTTTGCAGCTTTACAGCTTTCTTGTGGTGCAAGAACACAAAACTGCCTCTAACAGAGTTACAAAATCCACATGCAGAATATGGCCTTACAGAAAATGTAGAGCGGATAGTGGAAAATGAGAAAACAAGTGCAGAAAAAACATCAAAGCAGAAAGTAGACCTTCAGTCATTACCTACACGTGCATATCTGGATCAGACAGTTGTTCCTATCTTCTTACAAGGCCTTGCAGACCTTGCAAAGGAGAGGCCCATAGACCCTATTGAATTTTTAGCAGCATATCTGTTAAAAAATAAGGCACAGTTTGAAAACAGGAATTAAATTCATTTGGAAATTGACAATTGATTGCTCTGTTCTATACTAAAAACATGAATCATTGTCTGATACCTAAATCCTGCAGAACCAAAAATTCTCATGTACAGACCATTAATTGAATTATTTAATAAAATACCTTATATAAATTTTTTAAAAAAGGAGTTACAAAATATAGTCCTATGGTTACTGTTCCTACTGAGTATTCAATGAAAGCTATAATCAGTTATTGTAAAAAACAGTAGCTGAACTGTTGCTTGACCGGATATTAAAAAATATTTGGTTGAATCTGTGTCTTAATTCTGTTTTTTGCTTAGCAGACAGGTACTGTGCATTATTTTGAAAACATACTGTACAAATTCCATAAGTAGTGAATAGTAAGTCATTAATGTCAGATAAGTACACATTAACTTTGATAATGGTTGTACAACAGCATATTAGATTAATTCAGAATTATTAAGCTCACTCTGGAAGAAACAGATATTTAGCCATACAATGAAAAGACAGTTTTCTACTTGTCTAAAACAATTTTATAATATTTTATATTTAATTTTATAGTATGGTTTTGTGTTTATAATGTGGCCTTGAAATACAGTCTTGTATTTATGTGGTCTAAAATGTGTCCTGATGATGCTATATAGTAGATAAATGTTACTTAAATTTGTATTATATTATGCATTATATTGTTTAATGGAAATACCTAGATTAGTTCTAGGTAAGCCACTGGGCTGCATGTGGAATTTATCTACAGAAAGCTTCTGCAGGATTTTTAGGCACAGAATAACCACAAATTCACTCCCTTTAATTCTTCTTTGAAAAAATCTGCTTCAGAAGGCTATAGTTGGTGCTGCTCAAGGGGGAAAATTAACAAATGGCTTTTCCATCCATTTTCTTGCCATCTGAAATGTCCTGAACAGCGCTGTGTTTGGAAGTATTCCTATCGATGAGGGGCGGGGGGAGCTAAAACCAGATAACTTCTCATTCCCTAACCAATTCCATCACATTTTTGGGAGAATAAGTTGTGTTTCCCTGTAAATAATTTGGGGGGAAAAACAAAATAAGCATGGAATAAAGTTAAAATTAAAATGAGTGCCTTCCCTTTAAAAAAAATTAAACTACAGAACAGAGAATGGTTGGCATACATGCATTATTTTAAATCATAATGGATTTCAATTGAGTTTTGGTTTTGGTTTCAGCTTTGTATATTTTAATGAACCCAAATCATGGCCTTGGGTTTAGTACGTTATGAAAATTCAGGCAAATAAAGTTTATTTAAAAGCAGTTAACTTAATGGTGCGATGTTTAAATTCAGTCATCAAATATGGCTTGCTTCCTGCATCTATATTGGAAACTTTCTGTAAAAGTTTTCAGTAGGTTTTAGAACTGAGATGGAAGGTGACTAGGCCTATTAAAATTTGGATGACCATTACATAGGAGGAAACATTAAACGTTTCTGTATTAGACATTTAGGTGTCATCCATATTTTTGCTTCCCAGAGTTGGTAGCTCCAGTGTACACAGCTTACAGATCTTGTTAAATAACCTTTTTAGAAGTTGTAATTCCCAAATATGCGAAGGGCACAATAGTTACGACCTGTGGTTACAATTAATACATCTTAGTATCAGCACATCTAATTTTTTTTTTTAAACGTTAAACACATATTAACCTCAGCTCCTGGTAGCTACAGACATAACCATATAATTTTTTTACAACAGTGTGGAAATCCCATTATCTTCTGATTTCTCAGTTTAAATTGCAATTGCAGATTTTTGATCTTCCTTCCTTCCTTCCTTCCTTCCTTCCTTCCTTCCTTCCTTCCTTCCTTCCTTCCTTCCTTCCTTCCTTCCTTCCTTCCTTCCTAGTATTGCCTGTTTAGGGAATTTAAATAGACTAACATTCAAATATTATCAATTTTTAAAATATTTAAATAATATTCATCTGTTGTAAACATCTTAAGTTTGTTAAGTACATATTGGATAGTGCTGAAATATTTCAAGCTGTTTCCCTCTTTAATTAGATGTTTTCTTCCATTAATATGATTAACTTACCTTGTGGAACAATGCCAAGGACATTTTTCAAAAGATTGTATGTCTTCCATGAGGGAACATAGCCGGAAATGATTCTTGTTCCTTTGCCAGTTCAACTGCAACCTGTTTGGAAACTGTCAGTTAAATAATGAAATCTTTACTAAATTTGCTAAATAAATTTGCTACTGTAATTTGCTGCAGCTCTGAAGTACTTTGTAAGAACCAATTCAATGTTTAGCCTTTAATCTGTTTGTATTCCTTCAGTTTTATATACCAGGAGCCCTGACTCCATTGTATGTGTATTGTGTTACTGTTGTCATAGAAATCACATATGACTAAATTCATCTATAATCAGCAGATTATTAAATTTTATTGCTCAAAAAATGCAAAGTAGTATCAGGTGGGAAAAATAAGATCTGTTGAAAAAAGTAATAATTCATTGGCTTACTTTCATCTTTAACACTGATAGACAAAATTGGCTTTTGTTTTCTTTTGACATGTGTATGCTATTAATAGAAGTCCAGTTAACAGATCAATATCAATAATGATTCAAAAATAAATCACAAGTAAATCCAGCCTCTTTGATGCTTAATGTTAAGCCAGCTGGGTGATACATGTATATTGGATAGATCTCATGTAATGTAAATTATGATTACATACAGAATCACAATAACCATTGTAATATTAAATTTAGTGCACTAATTAAAAAGTTTCTAAATTGGAAACTCTTTTCTATTTCCCAGTCTCTAAAACATTTTAGTATCAGGATGGGTACATAGAAACCAGAAAAGAAACTTGAATTCAGAAATACAAAGTAGGATAATAGATGAATAACAGCATTGAAAGTAATTTGCTATCAGTGAACCTGAAGATGTTTTAAAAGACAGTTCATCAGTAATAGTAATTAGCAAGATATACGGTAACCTGACCAAGCATAACTTCTAGAAGTGTGGAAAGGTATATGTTTCAATACGTGTTTACTGTGATAAAAGCAGGAATTCTGCAAGGTATTTTTAAGAACTACATTAGAAAGAGAAGACCTGGGAATTATATTCTTTTTTTTTCTGAATTTGGTTGGACAGACAAGCATATTTTTATTTTATTGAAAGCGATTACAATTGCAAAAACAAAATCCACTAATACTGTCCAAATGTCTTTACATAACATGGAATAATTAAAAATTATGTCTAAAGCAAGATTTTTGTAGAACCTGAAGACTTTATTACTTTATTCAATAGTTGTCATGTTTTCTGATAATAAGCTATCTACCTGACTAAGTAAATATTACAGTTATTTAACACATGTAAATAATTTGACAACTAATCAATGTCATTGATATAGTGTTTATTGTAGTGCTATACAAGCTTATTTAGAAATACGTCTAATCAAATTTATGGAAATTTGTAAGTGTATTATGATGGAAATTATGGTGCTTCAAAATATTTTTGTTCTCCTTTCTTTAGGAAAAATAATTTGCTTTTTGTTGTATCATTTAGTAATTATTACTTATAAAGTTCTTCTCATCAATGTTTAATTTGTTAGATTTCATCCAAAAGACCAAAACTACTCAAATTATTAAAGCAGACCTATTTTGAGCAACAGGAAAAAGCAGATAATGGTGCAGTGGTTAGAGCATCAGGCTAGAAACTGAAAGACCATGAGTTTTAATTGTGCCATAGGCACAAAATCAGCGGATGACTTTCGGTCAGTGACTCTGTCTTAGCCTTAGGAAGCAGACAGTGGCAAATCACTTCCAAGAAAACTGCAGGGACTTCTCATGAATCAAAAGTGACTCAAAGGGAGAAACACACACACACACTGAAGAAGAAATTAAGCTCAATGCAAAATAGTTTGGGACTCCTTGAGGACCACTCGGAGGCTTCAGCTGGTGCAGAATGCGGCCGCATGAGTTGTGATGGGGGTTTCCCGATACTCCCATGTAACACCTCTACTCCACGAGCTGCATTGGCTTCCGGTTGCCCTCCGGGTGAGATTCAAGGTGCTGGTGATGACCTATAAAGCCCCGAATGGCTTGGGTCCGGGATATCTGAGGGAACACCTGCTGCCAGCATCAATCTCCCTTCGTCCGGTGCGCTCCCACAGGGAGGGTCTTCTCAGGATGCCGCCGATAAAAGACTGTCGGCGGATAACACCCAGGGGAAGGGCCTTCTCTGTGGGTGCGCCTGCCCTCTGGAACCCGTGGAGCTTAGGACTGCCCCCGACCTTCGCACATTTCGCCGGGACCTGAAGACCTGGCTCTTTGAGCTCTCCGGCCCAGGCTGAGAATTTTTAACTGGGTTTTTTTAATTTTAGGGATAATTTAATCTTTTTAAATTTGTTTTTAGCTTTTGTACTGGTTGTTTTAAATACCCTGTAAACCGCCCTGAGTCCTTCGGGAAAGGGCGGTATATTAATAAAATAAAATAAAAATGGGGCAAAGATTTCATTTTTTTTCTTTTTACATTCTGCATGATCACTAGTCAAAGGTTTTTACACTGGCAGTATATGCCAGTGGTTGCTCATTACTTGTTTAGCATTATGCATGAAATAGGATCCTTGATTTCTTCTACTTGTAATAAATGAAGCAGCATTGCAAGTAGAAAAATAGGGACCACTACGGTGGGAAGGTAACAGCGCTCCGTGCGCCTTTGGCGTCTAGTCATGCTGGCCACATGACCACGGAGATGTCCTCGGACAAGCGCTGGCTCTTCGGCTTTGAAACGGAGATGAGCACCGGCCCCTAGAGTCGGAAACGACTAGCACGCATGTGTGGGGGAACCTTTACCTTTACCTTTACTAAGCTAGAGTTAAAAGTCAAAGTTTGTTCTTGGCCCGTTAAGAGGAATAATTCAGGAATCCTACGTCACGCCCAATACTGAAACAAAATAGAATGATGCAAAGGAAGACAAGCTGCAAGAAGAACCAGTGAGAAAGGATCAAATCAAGTGCATTAGTGCTCTTTCAACAGCATGATGACCACTGAAACTCCCTGGCAATAAGAGTTTCTAACATCAAAGAAAATGCAAAGGCATATTAACTGGTTTCACAAATTGTACCAAGCCAGAAGTTTGCTTAAACATCATTTATAGAATAAATAACAGTTAATTGGATTCACATACTATATCAAGTGGTAAACCGTGATTTACACAGTACATTAAGCTCAAACCAAACAATAATACAGTTTTGAACTTTGTATAAATTTACTTTTTATTTCCCACTAATCAAGATTGGTCCCAGTTGCTGAAATGGAGCCCTTCTTTTCCTTGTCCCATGGAAGAATATTTTAGCATTCCAAAATATAGTTACTTTTTCTTCAGTGCATTGGAAAGATTCCTTCCTCCATACAGGGAACCTGTTGTAGTATGTATATGTATTTCCTACAGTGTTTTAAAGGCTTGGCCCCCAGCAGTTGGAGAAGTACCATGGTATAAGAAAGGGTGGAGTGGGGTGCCTTTGTTACATCAATAATTAGCACTGGTTAGATTTGAACAAGTGCTGTGGTTCTTTTAAACTACAGAATAAATTCCTTTGAATGGATTCATTTGAGAAGCTGAATGGCAGAATTATTGTTTTCAAAGTTAGTTTTGATTTCCTTCAAGAATATTGTGGGAATAATATTAAATCAAAATACCAAAATATTTCATTTATCATAGCATCTCCTATAAAACTTAATTTTTCAACAAATTCTGTTGAAAATGTTTAAGTAAAAATAAAAAGAGAAACAAAAGTGATATGGTAGTGGGTGTTTTTTCTAGGCCTATTCTCCACTCAGAAGATACAAATGTAGTTTTCTAAATCTGATTATCAGTCTTTCAAATAGCTGTGTGATAGTAATAATGGGAGAGTTCAGTGATCTGCCATTTGTTAGGCATCTAACTCTGTTATGTGTCAAAATTACATTCCTCTTTTGCTGACAATTTCATTTGTCAAAAGGTGAAGGAATGAACTATGAGCTATCCTAGACCTAATTATCATTGCTACAGAAGATTGAAGAAATGTATGGGGAAAAGCAATTATATCCATAAATTTGTGATATTTGGAGGAAGAGAAATTGGGAAGAGTCAGGCCTGCATATACAACTTGAAAAACCAGATTGTGATGAACACTGAGGGCAGGTAGGTCAATTCTAGAGGCTTCAAATCCTTAAGAAGAGGAATATCTAGGAATCCTATAAAATTAGACCCAGAACTTGCAATAGCAAACTATTCCCACAAAGAAAAATGAGAGAAATAGAAAGAGGCCAGTGAGGGTCTCTAACAACTCTTTGATTTGCTGGAAATTGAAAGAGGAATACATAATCCAACATGTACAGCTTTAAAGTCTATAGAAATGTTGTCAGAGAAGCTAAAGCTTAGAATTAATTAAAGCTTGCTAGAGACACCAAAAACAACAACAAAAAATTGCTGTTTGGAATGGTAGAAATAAAAAGAAAGCCAAAGAGGGTGCAGGTCCATTATGAAGAGAAAGTGGTGAAGTGTTAATGTGGGATTAGATCTTATTTTGTGTCTGTTTTCTCTCAGGTGGAAAACAGAACTCAACTTGGGATTCATAAAGAGAAAGTAAGAGAGAATTTAGTTAATTTAAATGTATCCAGGTACCTTAAGGTCAGATGTATTGTATCATAGGTATAGAAGGACTAGCAGGGATGATCCAAGAAACCTGTTGGCATTCTTCAAGAATTTCTGGAGGACTGGTAAGGATGCAGGAAATTGGAGCAGAGAGAATGTTATGCCTATATTGAAAGAAAACTGCATACCTGTCAATTTGATGTTTATATAAGCAAAGTCTTTGTAGAGAATATCAAGCAATATGCTTGTGGTGAGATAGAATAGGAAAATTAAGAGGAGCCAGTGTAGATTTTTCACAAATTTGTATCAGACTCTGCCTTGCTTAATTTAAGAGACTAGGGTGAGGTTATAGGTAGAGTATTTGTGCACCTTGCAAACTTTTGAGAGAGTGTTTCATTATAGTCTCCATAAAATAATAAAAAATGGGCTGAATGATACTAATGTTAGATGAATCTACAGTTGGCTAAAAAACTGCCCCCCAAAATTGGCTCAACTATAACTTGGGACATGATATCAGGAGTGCCACAGGAGTTGTTCAGCAGGTCTATCAATTGCTTGGATTACATGTACAAACTCTATCCTGGCCTTACTTGACCTCTCTGTGGCTTTTGATACCATTAACCACGGTATTCTTCTGGATTGACTCAGATATTTTAGGTGGGCAGCATGGTGTTGTGGTGGTTCATCTTCTTTCTCCAGAGTCAATTCTACTAGGTTGGAGAGGAGAGATTTGATTTATTTGATTTCTATAGCTGCCCAGCTCCCCAGGTGACTCTGAGCAGTGTACGTTATAAAATGTAAAAACAAAAAACAATTAAAATAGTATAAAATAGATATATATGATTGCCAAGTAGAAATACCTTTCCCTTGGACCGTCTGATGTGGGGTGCTGCTGTAGGCAGTGCTCTCCTTCTATTTAACATCTACATGAAACCCCTGGGTGAACTCCTTCATCACCATAGAGTAAAGTAAATTAAACAATGCTCTGTACACCCTATCCTGATGTCTGGAGGCTGTGAAGATCTGGATGGGGAACAACAGGCTTCAACTGAATCCTGGCAAGACTGAGAGGTTTGGGGTTTGAAGACCCTCTATTTAGGACTATGTCATCTCAGGTGCTGAATGGGATTGCAGTATCCCAAACAAACCCTGTGTACAATCTGGGTGTCCTCCAGCACTCACAACTCTTGCCCGAGGAGCAGGTTGAGTTATCACTAGGAGGGCCTTTGTACAACTTATTATTGTGCAACAGTTGCATGTATTAAGGGGCCCTACAATGTATTCTACATAGGCTGCTCCTGAAGAGTATCCAGAAACTTCAGTTGTATCTGGAAAATGCAGTTGTACAAGCTGTTATGTGTTTCTGGTAGAGTGCACATTACACTTTATGAACTGCATTGTTGCCAGTTTGTTTCCAGGTATAATTTAAAGTGCTGATGTTGACCTTTAAAGTCCTATATAGCTTTGGATTAGGTTATTTGTGGGATCATCCTTCTCAATTTCATCTGCCCGTCCCACCAGATTTAGTAGAATTAGCATGTTATGTGTTCTGTTGTCTTGGGTACTACATTTGGCCAGCCCTAGACAGTAGGCCTTTTCTGCTGTGGTGGCGATATTATGGAATCCTCCCCCCACCCCCATACACACACACACACAGATGAGATCAGCCTCATCACTCCTGAACTTTTGAAGGTCTTCAAGATCTGGTTATGCCAGCAGCTTTGGAACTTGAGGGGATGGGTAAATCCGTGAGGTGACTTTATTATTATCAACATTGCCCTGTCTATTATTTTCTTCTTTAATTCTACTTTTATAATTTTTAATGTTTTTAATAACTACTATATAATAGCTTTAGGTAATGATTGTTTTATATTTATTGTTTTATTAGATTGTTGTATGCCACCCAGAGTCAGCTTTCCAGGTGAACATATAAATTTGATTAATAAATAAATAAATAAGTATGTCTAACACTGTAGACAAAAAAAATTCAAAAAGATGTAGACTTGTCTGAACAGTGGTCTGGAATGATGATAGAAATAAAATTCTGCAGGTGGGTAGGGAAATTTAAGACATGAGCATAGGATAATAGGATGACCTGGTTTTGCATTAGTACATGTGAACACAATTTGGGTGTCCTTTCTAATCACATGAGCTAACTGTGGCACCATTACTAAAAAACCCCAAACACTATTTTTAAATGTATTAACAAGCATAGATTCAAGGAGAAAGGTCAAATAAGAATTCCAAACATAGCAGTAGCAATAGCACTTAGACTTACATACTGCTTCATAGTGCTTTACAGCATTCTCTAAGTGGTTTACATTGTCAGCATATTGCCCCCAACAATCTGGGTCCTCATTTTACCCAGCTCAGAAGGATGGAAAGCTGAGTCAACTTTGAGCCGGTCAGGATCAAATTCCTGGCAGTGAGCAGAGTTTGTTTGCAATGCTGCATTATAACCACTGCGACACCACAGCTCTTGGTGAAAGGTCTGAAAACCACGCTCTGTGAGAAAAGGTTAAAGGATTTGAGTATGTTTAGCATGCAGAAAAGATGAATAAAGAGACACGTGATCACACCCAGAAGGTGTGGTGTAGTTTCTTTTTTATCGCCTGAGAGTGCAGGATCAGAACCAAATAATCCTTGAGTATACATAGAAAGTTTTTCCCTTCCTGAATCAGCATGTCCACTGCAGTTTACACTACAGTATGCTAACAGCTAATTTTATGAATCACTGTATTAGACATTGAATTCTGCATGGAACAGAGTCCCGATCTTCATAATTCATAGTTTACTAGGCTCTTCGACATTCATATTCCCTAGGATTGGAAAATGTCTTTACCATAGACATAGGAGACTGATTATGGTCAAATAACAGGTTGGCATTTATGGTCCTTCGCTGTGTCTTAGGGAAATTTACAACTAAAACATTCAAATACTGGCATTTTGGATTTTGACATTTCTATTTATTTGAACTGCACCTATTCCAAAATAAAGGTTTGAGGCAGGCAGCAATAAATACATCTAAACCAAAGAAAAATGTATCATAATATATAGCTGGACATATAATTAAAAAGGTAAAGGTTCCCCCGCACATGCGTGCTAGTCGTTTCCGACTCTAGGGGCCGGTGCTCATCTCCGTTTCAAAGCCGAAGAGCCAGCGCTTGTCCGAGGACATCTCCGTGGTCATGTGGCCGGCATGACTAGACGCCAAAGGCGCACGGAACGCTGTTACCTTCCCACCGGAGTGGTCCCTATTTTTCTACTTGCATTTTTACGTGCTTTCGAACTGCTAGGTTGGCAGAAGCTGGGACGAGTAACAGGCGCTCACTCTGTTATGCGGCACTCGGGATTCGACCCGCCAAACTGCCGACCTTCCGATCGACAAGCTCAGCGTCCTAACCCACTGAGCCACCGCGTCCCTTGGACATATAATTAGACATATAAAAAACCAACTATATTTTGCAAAAAGTTCAGGAGGTATATAAGT
This sequence comes from Vipera berus, assembly GCF_964194415.1. Classification (NCBI taxonomy): domain Eukaryota; kingdom Metazoa; phylum Chordata; class Lepidosauria; order Squamata; family Viperidae; genus Vipera; species Vipera berus. The sequence goes on from NC_138206.1 coordinate 25,185,807, forward strand.
TGTCACTTTATTTAGTTTGCAGAGGATTCACATTTAAACCCAAAGCTCCGGGGTATTTAGATTTGAGCTTTGAGAGGAAGATTTGAATGATATTATATCAATTTATCTCTTTAATTGTAAAAAGAGACTTGCTTTTAGAGAGATTAAGTCGGAGGCAAGAAGTGGGGAAAAAGAAATAGAAAAATAGAAAAAATTGTCCAGGTGTAAACATGTTTACAAAGCTGTGCAGCAGTTATTCAAGTTTTAGCTGTGCAAACAAAGCTTGTTGAAACTTTACCATCTGTACTTCAATTAACTGAAGAACTTGCCCCAGGGTATCTAGGGAGTTTGTTGACTATGCTGAAGGATGGATGAAAACAAGGATAGGAACTGATTTAATGCAAGATTTCTTATACACAGGTTTTGTGTAACTTTTGAAGAATTGCAGCTTATTAACAGGGTTGTTTTTATAATAGTGCACAGAAATAAAGTAACTCTTGCCATCTGCAGCACATGCATGAATTTTTAAAATAAGTTAGGTTTGAAGGCTGCAGCTCAGCATCCCTACTTTATCAATAGCTTCAGTAGGCAATCTAGTTAAAAGTATGATAGTCTTTACAGAAATGCAGAATGCAAAGTAGTCTTTAAGTCAGAAGGAAGAGCTTAATTTTATTTAACATAAATGTACTGAAATTGATAAAATGATACAATAACAAGTTGCACTTATGGTTTCATTAGATATCTGCATTTAACTTAATAAATTGCAATGTTGTATTTTTCTATACATGTATTAAGTGATTATAGAAAAGTGCTCCTATTCCAGGTTTGCATACTTGAAATCTGTTATAAATCCTGAATATCCTTCAATGTATAGGTGTCAAACAATTAACATTCTCAAAGTAAATAATATACTGCCATCTTTCCTAATTTGACATATTCCAACCTGTAGGACTATTAATCCAATCATTAAATAAATGAGTGGTATTATGGAACTTGTGGTCCAAATAATCTTGAAAGCAGTAGATTGAAAAGAGCTACACTGTTATACATCTTAAATAAAATAATATTTTGCTCACATCTGATCTTTAAACAAATAACAGCACATACTAAATTGCAGAGCTCCTGTATTTACTGAGACATGTCTCTGGGTTTGGTCTGTCACTAAGCAGAGAAGCATGAACAGTGAAGCATGAATTGCAGCAGCCTTTCAAAAGCAGTTTTTTACTCTGCGTAATAGGAGGTGATGAGCTTAGTCAGGTAACCTTGTCAGTAATCTACATGTCTCTCTTTGCATTAATGATTTTGTTATGCTTCCTCCCCTGAGGTACTTGACTTTTAAAAGGAGGGACTTGGTGGTAATTCAACACTCAGTTCTGCCCACGCCTATTCACACTTGCTAAACTTACCAAACAAGTGCTGGGCTAAGCCTTAAAAATGGTTGGTGACTGCTTTTCTTCAGTAAAAGAGATTTGATTGATCTGCAACTCTGCTTCCATAGCTTTTACACTGTTTTGTTTCCAGAAATTGAGGAGTCGTTTTAATATATGTGCTGCAATGGCAATTGGTGACAGTAATCTTCATTTCAGAACTAAGTGTCAATTAATTTCATACCAAGCTGATTATAAACTAAGACGGAGTAGTCTACCATTGGAACTCCTCAGAAATGACATTAAAGGAAAGTATCAAAGAAATATTAGGAATTTAGAACCCATCCATCCGAGACGCCCTAAGAAAAGACCTTCACTCTTTCCAGGTAGGACATATCAGGAAGTTGCTGTTGCACATTCTTAATATTTTCTTTATATTTGAAAAATACAGAGACTTCTTAACATCTATTACACATAACTGATACATATTTTAAAATATCAAATCATGGTAGCATACAGTAATAATATTAAACTGAATCACCTCATTGCTTTGAAAACATGTCTATTGAAAAATATAATTTGGCTTCCTATATTGTAGCATTTTTTATAAAGAGGGTTTAGGATGTTACAATACTTTTAAGAAAGCATGAACAACCAGATTCTATTTTGAATTATTTATATGAAGTTTTGACAGTTCTTACTGTATAAAGTTCTAGTTCTTATCAATAAAAAGCACCATTCTTCTGAAAGACATGTTTTAAATCCTTATTTTGCACTGAACTAGGAAATGTTTGCAGTAATGGGTATATGTAATCTTCAGGTGGATTTGTTTTTCTTAATCAGATTTTCAATTAAATAAGGAACAATGAATTATGGCTTTAATTAATAATAAAGGGGTTAAGACAAAATGTTGATTACTTGTAAATTCATTGTCCAGATAGAAGTTCTAAAGCATATTAAGAAGCTATATTTTCACATGTGCACAACATTTTTTTTCAAATATTAAATAAAATATATAGATAAGAAAGTCGAATTGATTTTAGTTCAGAATCCTATTTAAGAACTCATGTAGGCTTGATATCAAAGATTTGGGATTCTTATTTTAAAAACGACAAATCCCCTAAAGTTTAAAATGAAAGCAGATATGATTTAAGGACACATTATAAATGCAAAAACATTTTAAAAGGCCTGGGAGGGAAAAAAATAACATATCTAAGTGACTTTGCATTTTTGGTTTAAATTGCTAGCCATGAGCAGACATCTACAAAGTTTTTACTAAATATAGGTATGACATACAGTTCTTGTACTGTTTGAAGTCAGGTGATTTGGGTGTGCTCTGCTATATAAAACTTGCTGAATCCTGAATCAGATATTTTTCATAACACCTGCTTCACTAACACATGCAGATTTAAAATCACATATGGACCTTCTGAACCAGTCCCAGTCTGCATAACTACAGGTAGTTCTCGACTTACGACCACAATTGAGCTCAAAAGTTCTGTTGCTAAGCGAGACATTTGTTAAATGAGTTTTGGCCTATTTTACAACCTTTCTTGCCACATTTATTAAGTGAATCACTGCAGTTTTTGAGCTAGTAACATGGTTGTTAAGTGAATCTGGCTTACCCATTGACTTTGCTGTCAGAAGATTGCAAAAGGAGATCATATGACCCCAGCACACTGCAACCATCAGTTTCCAAGCATCCAAATTTTGATCATGGGTCTAAAGAATGTTGCAATGGTCGTAAGTGTGAAAAATGGTCATAGGTCACTTTTTTCAATGCCATTGGAACTTTGAATGGTCATTAGATGAACTGTTATAAGTCAAGGTGTCGGGCCTCGGGAGCCCGACACTCGAGGGGGGGCCCCTCCACCCCCCCGGCACCCCCTGCCTTCCAGCTGCCGCACTCACCGGGCTCCTCGGCGACTCGAAAGGCTCCGGGGACCGCGCCGCCGCTTCAGCTGCTCCCAGACGCGCCGCGGCTGCCGTCTTCGCCCGGCGGCGCATCTGCGCGGGGCTCCCTGGCTCGCGAGGCTCCGGGGGCTGCGCCGCCGCTTCGGCTGCTTCCGGATGCGTCGCGGCTGCCGTCTTCGCCCGGCGGCGCGTCTGCGTGGGGCTCCCTGGCTCGCGAGGCTCCGGGGGCTGCGCCGCCGCTTCAGCTGCTCCCAGACGCGCCGCGGCTGCCGTCTTTGCCCGGCGGCGCGTCTGCACAGGGCTCCCCGGCCTACGGCGTGTCCGGTAGAGGCCCGGACCAACCCAGCGTCTCGGCGGCCTGGGAGGCTTCGGGAGCATCGGCCGCGCAGCAGAATGCTTCGGAGACTCCGCCGCTGCGGCTGTCTCCTCCGGCCGACGCCATGCCTGCACGGGACTGTGTTGTTCGGGAGCTGGCGAGGCCGTTAGGGGACGGGTTCCTCCCCGCCGCGGTGCCCGGGTGGCTGGAGGCCTCGAGCGTGGACGACGACAGGGGGGTTCGGAGTTGGGCGCGGCAGGGAGGAGGTGAGGGGGAGGAGCACGGTGGTGGCAGAGCACGGGAGGGGGTTTACCTGACTGGGCGTCGGCCGAAAGGCCTTGTAGGGGAGGGGTGGGGAAGATATGGGGACTGGGAGGGCGTGGGCGTGTTTGGGTGGAGCATGGGTGGGGTTTTCGGGTGTGTATATAGTAGCGTTGGAGGCAGGTAGCGGCCAACGCTGGCTTTGTTTCTTGTGGCTGTTGCCTTGGAAAATAAAGTGCTTCCAGACCGCAGCGGAAGTCTCTCGTTCCTGTGTTCGGCACTCTGCCCTGCTTGCTGCAGGACGAGTTTTGACACAAGGACTATCTTAAAGATGAGAAGTTTTTTATCCCATCTATATCTTGAAAAAATGGAACGTGTGTTTGTATGTATGTATGTATGTATGTATATGGAAATGTACATGCAGTTAGTCCTCAACTTATGACCATTCATTTAGTGACTATTCAAAGTTATGATGGCACTGAAAAAAGTGACTTATGACTGGTCCTCACACTTACAACCATCACAGCATCCCCATAGTCAAGTCAACATGTTTTGGGTGCTTGGCAACCAGCTCACATTTACAGTGGTTGCAGCAGGATCACATGATCGCCATCGCCAGCTGGCTTCTGACAAGTAAAGTCAGTGGGGGAGCTGGCAAGGAACATTGCATGTCACAGTCCCATGATGATTCACTTAACAACCATAGCTAAAAAGGTCATAAAATCAGGTACAGTCCTTTGAAGCCTTGCCTAATGACAATATTTTCAGTCTTAATTATGGCAAGTCGACCACTACTTGAGTATATACATATATAGACTGAGCATAAAAGTAATGCATACAAGACAATGGGGATTAGTCAAATAAGCCATTTGATGGGCTCCATCCCACTATGAGTTCCCCAGGCCCTGTGGCAAAACCAACTGTTCAGAGCCTTACAAGAGAGTGTCAAAGTGGGGTGGCTGTCTAACCTCTAAGGGGATGATATTCCAAAGTGAGGGAGCCACCACAGAGAAGATCTTTCTTCTGAGTCCCGCCAGATGTACCTCATTAGGGAATGGGACCTGTAACATTCCTTGCTTTCCCATTCTAGTGGATTGGGTGGATGTGACCAGCAAGAGATGGTCCCTCAGATAACCTGGTCCCAAGCCATGGTGGTCTTTAAAGGTGACAATCAGCACCTTGAATTGCACTAGGGAACAAATTGTTTGGAGCTTCCAAATGCCTTTCAAGGGCAGCCCCATGCAGAGCACATTGCAGTAGTCATGACAGGAGGTGACTAGGGCATGAGTGACTGTGAGTAGGCATTGTTGGTCCAGGAATAGCCATAACTTGTGCACAACCCACAGTTGCACAAAGGCCCTCTTGGCCACGAATGCCACCTGCTTCTCAAGCAGGAGTTGCGAGTCCAAGAGAACCCCAGATTACACACTGAGTTTGTTTGGGGCAGTGCCACTCTATCCAAGATCAGATGTTTCTACCTATCTTTCCTATCCTTTCTCCCCACCACCTGCCAGTAAACCTATGGATGAGATTTATTCTCTCGCCTTTTCCTGACCACCAGGATTTCATTTATATATTTTATTGATCAAAGTGAAGCAAGGATTGGCAACTGTTTGGGCAACAGAGATTATTCCTTATTTAGTATTCAAGGGCTACAGAGGATGCATCTGCTAATACACAGGCACACCCTGGACAGAAACGTATTTGTAACTTTTGGAGGGTGGTAGGATTTGAAAAGTATGCATATTTAAGAATAGAGTATTTATTGTACTCAATGACAATGATGTAATAAAACTTGCTATAATAAACAGATTACATATGTGCAGGAAAGTAGTAATCATAAAGCTAAAACTTATGATTTCATCTTGCATTTTACATATAACACCAACATTAGGCTACACTCCAAGTAACAGAATCACATGTACTGTATCTTAACATAAAAATTGTAAATACTAGTGATTAGGCTGCCTGGAGAATTTCTTTAAGTGTAAGGTGGTCAAGACTAAATGTGTATCAGGTTAAAGTAGACAATATAAATAAACATAACTGATAGTTTCAATAGCCCCTCAACCACACAGGCAAAGCCTTAACTCAGATGAAATGCTCTTTAATTTCCCTTCTAAAGCAGGTATATTGGCATTAAATGAGGCAGGCATTAAATCATGCCAGAGAGACTGTTTTCCTATATTTGGATATTATAATTTGGTTTAAATATATAGCAGGTTTGACAAGAATAAAGGAACTAATGAGGAATATAATATTGGGAAGAGATACTTGGTCCAGTTGTACAGCATATCAATATCTTTAATCCATTGCTTCAAAGCTACTATTCCACATTCATGCCCAAGCATTCAAAAATGAGCTTAATAGAATCCAAGAATCTCCAGTTACTTTATTCCTGCAGACCAAGATGAAATGTAATTAACGATAATAATTGGAGGAGTCAAACTTAGTGAAGGACTCAGAGGTGTCTTACTGATTGATACCAGGCTTGCTGTGAAGAGACACAGCAGGGAACTTGAAGTAAGTCCTAAAAAATTTAGTTTGGCATTGGTTCCCATTCTGGCTATACAGTTGCCCACAATTATTTATATAAACAGAGGGAGGCAGCTTCAAAAGGGTTTTTAGATAAGCTTCAGATCAGACTATAATTCATTGGCATGTGTATGTGAGTAAATTGAGGAAATATATGTAAATCTTAGTAAATTAAAGCAAGACAGGCTTAGCCTAATGCTCAATGGATTTAGCAGGATGGATTTGGTTCTTAAAAGATGCTGAACAATATATATTGAGCCCTCCCAGTGATTTGTCCAACTGTCCAATTTATGCAAGGCACTTCCTCCTGGGTCTCTTGGAATAAAACATTTTTCAAACACATAATATAATTTATGAATCCAAGGTCTTCAGATCTTATGTGCCATCCTGTGATGTTCCATGACTAAAATGTCATAGAATTCTAAACCTAATTCTCACATAGGGTTAATTGAAAACTTTTAATGGCAAATAGGAGGAAAACACTACTCACTAGTATGATTCTTTTTATATGTTTCAGTTGCAATCTGGGAATATTCTGAGGCCACAAAATAGATGCTTGGGGCAGGGGGTCAACAATATTAAAAGTGGGTGTGACCTGGCATTGACGTTCTGCTGTTTTATATATGTGCAGTGGTACAAAACATGTTAATAAGGGATAAAACTTTGTGCCCACCATTTTAATGTTGGCTTTTCCTGTGGATCTTCCTAGGCTTTTCTTTCATAAATTTGCAAGGTAGTAAATTGAAATGCAAACTGTAAACAAATGGCTGTCTTGGCCTAATTAAAAAAATAAAAATGCTTTTAAATACAGAGAGTTTCAAATACTAACTAGGTTATAAGATCAGGGATGCTTCTTGTGGCTCTTCATAGTTTTTAAATGGGAGAATGCTAGGATGTTATGGATTTCCTCCTTGCCTTTCAGTTGAGAATAGATTTTTTTTATTCCTCTACAATTATTTTTTAGAATAAACCTTTCATTCTCAATGAGTTTTTGCGACACATTAGATGTTGACAGGAAAAGTTGGATATAAACTGATAATTCACTACCATTATGCACACTTACTATAGAAGTCATGAAACAATCCAGTCAATTAGCAGTCACATCAGTTAATTGTACTGACTACCTGTACACTCTCCCAATTGCTGCCATCCAAATCAATACAGGCTGATAGTATCTTACATTATTTTCCCATAGCTAACACTGCATAATCCCATCAGAATTATCTGGATATTTCTAGTATGTTCACAAACATCCATCACCCCTGCCAACTCCTGTTTCTCATCTCAAAAGACAAGCAGCACTCATAACTAGCTATCGTTGGAACTATACTGTTATTCTGAACCACAGAAGTCACAATGACTAAGCTAGCAGGGACTTGATCTTAAAAGATCTCCAAAGTCCCTTTCTACTCTGTTATTCTGTGTTCTGTATTCTGTAGGAGCGGGTTCTGGGGATTGCTTTCCAAACATTGTGCCCTAATTGGTTGGGATGAGACATAACTTTATTTAACTACATTTAATTGTATTTCTATGTGTTTCATCATTATCATCATCATCATCAAGTTGGAAGAACCTTAGAGGTCATCTAGTCCAACCCCCTGCTCAGGCAGGAAACCCTATACCATTTCAGACAAATGGCTGTCCAGTCTCTTCTGAAAAACCTCCATTCAGAACTTCTGGAGGCAAGTCTTATTACTGATTAATTGTTCTGTCAGGAAATTTCTCCTTAGTTCTAGGTTGCTTCTCTCTTTGTTTAGTTTCCATCCATTGCTTCTTGTCCTGCCTTCAGGTACTTTGGAGAATAGCTTGACTCCCTCTTCTTTGTGGCAACCCCTTAGATACTGGAACAATGCTATCATGTCACCCCTTGTCCTCTTCATTACACTAGACATACCCAATTCCAGCAACCGTTCCTTATATGTTTTAGCCTCCAGTCCCTGAATCATCTTGTCTTTTCTTCTATATATTTGGAACTAGAGGTGCTTGCATTTTCTTTACGGGTTTTTCAGGCTTTATCCAGAGTGTTCGGGAAATGCATGGAGATTTAGCTCTTCAGGTTGTGCACTCAAACTAAATTTATGTGACTAGGAAAATCATGAATACATTCTATATGCTACTATATTGCTTCAGAAAACATAGGAGCTACTATGCTTGAACATTCCTTCTGATTTGGCATGTTAGAAGTTTAAAACTTCATGCAGAACCTAAGCTAAGTTCTTCTTTTGAAAGCTATCTGTATGTGAACTGGGAATTTTTGACATGCAGAACTATTTTGATTGATCCTTATGTTTTCCATATACTATAGAACAAAAAAATCCTGAAAAATTTTGTTCTTTTACGCTGATATGAAAATGGATTATTCTGTTGTGTAATCTTTTTACAATTATATTAATTTACCATTTGTTTGCTTCTTCCCATGAAAGGAGAAAAATTGAGTATAGGTAAATAACTATTTTGAATCTTATAGCCTGAGGGTATTAGAAGCTGCTGATGGTGATGCAACTGAGGTCCAGGCTCAAAACCACTCTCAGCCACAGAATGTACTTAATAAATTGGAGTTAATCACAATCTGTCAACCCTAACCCATAAGATTCCAACTGAGAAAATTGGACTAGTTATCTGTAGCAATGGAATATAGATTCTGAACACCACTATTTGGAAAAAAAACAGTGGAAAATGGAGCAAGTTCAAAGGAGACCTACCAAGATGGTGAATGTCTGAAAATTAATCCTTATGTAGAAAGATTAAAAGTCCCAAGTATGTTTAGCCTACTATAATGTTTGAAATTCTTGTATTTGAACATGTGAAATACTTGTGCACATAAGGCACAAGTATAGGAGAGGGCAGTTTTGCTTGCCAATAGTACACGTGAAAAAGATCTGGGTGTCAACGAGAAGTTAAACGTGAACCAGCAGTGCGATGATGATACTAAAAAGACAAAGACTATCTTAAAGTGCATCAACAAGAACAAGACTTCAGATTATAGGAAGTAATTTTCCACTGTACTGTGCTCTGGCCAGACCCACATTGATAAAAATGTTGGACAGCACAGGGCCCAGGATAGCACCCTGTGGGGCCTGATAATCTCCTTCCAAGCTAAACTGGAATCATTACTGAACACTTTAATGGTGCATTAATTTAACTAACTGTGTCTACATCTAACAGTATAATCCAGCCATACTTTATCATATTCTGCTGGAAACTTTGTTGAGGTTCATCTACACCATGGGTGTCAAACTCGATCGCGTCACATGATGTATCATGATGTATCACAATGTTTTTTCCCTTTGTGAAGCTGGGGTGGGTGTGGCCTGCGTGTGATGCATTGGGCCTGCGGGCTGCCAGTTTGACACCCCTGATCTACACCCTGTCCAATGCATTCTCCTGAACTAGTAAGCTGTTAAGTCTGTCAAAAAGCAGTGTTAGTATAGCATGGTTTATCTCTGATTAATCCATGCTAAATCCCGTTATTTGTACCATACTTATCCTAATTTTCACAAACATGTTGCTTGATACTTGCAATGACCTTTTGCAGTAAAGATGTCAAACATACAGGACTGTAGTTTATTGAGCCCTTCTACTTTTCCTTTTAAAAGATGGAGATACTATTTGTGTTCTTCCAATCTTCTGGGACTTTGCTATTTTCATGGGAGTTCTTAAAGATTACCAATATTCCATCTGATACTGGAGACTTGAATTCTTGACAAGTTCTCTGTTATCTTTTCTTGTCTGTCCAAGCTTCAGTTTCGTCTTTTCCTCAGTGGCATAACCATGATCAGTTAGAGCCCCATTGGAGTTCTAATAGCAGACAGACATGAAACAAGAATTAGGAAGTCTTCTCATTATCACCCATTACCTCTCTTTGCCTAAACTCTGGCATAGTTTTGTGCTGGTTAATAGACAAGAATAAAACATAGTAAACTAGTTGTGTACATATACTATAGTTTAATGACTCATACCTGTGCTGCTTTAACATTGGTTTCTGAAGCCACTTGGGGGCAGCAGAGGAACATGTTTCTTGCAGGAAAAAACAAATGTACTGGTAGTAAGTATCTGCATTTGAATCCTACATTTTATCCATCCTAAGATTTGATATGGCATTTCAATTTCTCAGTCATCAGCTTTGGTCTACTTGGGAAGGAGTTTGAGGTTTTTTTTCTTTTTCTGGTAGTTTTCTTTTTACAGGTAGAAAATATGTAAATAAGTATTCCTTTTTTCAGGTCATACAGGTAGTATTGCGGATTTGCATTTCAACTGGTAATTCCAGAGCAAGGCACTTAATGTATACCATATCATGCATGGTCAGTTTTGTGTGTTATGAAAGTGACTTGTTAGTAGTATACTGGCAGATGCCACGTGAACAATTCTGTTATAAATATTTTGAACAGAGTTCACTAGACAAAATGGTTCAGAAAAGAAATAGACATTAATAAGTAATTTAAACTTAGGAGCAAAGCTGGTTAAATAAATTAAATATTTAAGGATGTTCTTTAAAAATGAATGAAAAGATGCCCTGGTCCTATGTCAAATTGTAATAGAAAAGGACACTTTTTCATTCTAAATAGAATTGTGCATTTTATTCTCCTCAAATTGTAATGTTCATCAATACAGTAAATTTGCATTTTAATTTTACTAAAAGTATTAGAAATTTGTAAAATATATTTTATCTGCAGTTTAATTGCTATTTTATATGCTTAATATATTTGGACCTCTTCAATCTGAAAGCTTCTTGGTAGGTTGTAGCCATCAATTAAAATAATTTAAAATTAAAAAATGAGAAAGGAAGAACTTTAAAATTAATCTGATTACATACTGCTCTGAATTATACATAAATGTTGGCACCAAGGAAGCCATTCAGAGAGGAACATTTCATAATAGGTCCTTCCCTGTTCACTAATAAGTCTAACTTTAGAACGTAGGCGCACCAAGAGCAAACTTAAAATTTATAATTTAGGAACAGGTTGTTTTCCAGATATATGACTGCAGCCATTAAGGGCTATTGTCAAAATTAGAAATGTTTTCAGAAATGGACAGTGAACCAATGACATTATTTAAAATTTAGCAATAATTATATTTGTCCATTTCCATTCAGTAGTCAATGGCTGTGTTTTGACCACCTAAGAAATCAGCTGAGATTTCTTAGCATTCTTCAAGGCTAATTAAAAATGGATAACAAATGACTGCAAGTGGGCAGATCCTCTTTTGTCTAAGAGCCAGGGATGTTTGCAGGGCAGTTCTAAAAAGTCAAGATAGTGGCCACAATATAGTGATTGAAGTTCTGCCTTTGTAATGGGATGGGAGGCAGGAGGGTGAGCCACAAACTAGGTAATGGTGAGACAAGAGCAGCTGAGCTTCCAGAAGGAATGGGGGCATGCAAATATCTCAGAAGGACCCTCCTAGTTTCTTGGACTGTAAAGGTGAGGTGCAAGAGATGTACTTTCAGACTTGCAAGATTCTATTAATGTAACCTTACAATAAAGATAGAATTAGTACTTCAGGGCATGCTTCTTGTCTTGACTACTTCTGCTGACATCAGTCTTACAAGCGCTGCTTTTTGGAGTTATGTTCAGAGAGGGTTCTGGAAGTAATCGAAAAAGATATGAGGACTTTATAGTTAACTTCTATGAGGTATCACATACACTAGTGGTACATAAATAAAGGATAGTATTTATGGCTGTTGGATGTATACTACCTTTAAATCAATAACAAGAAGATATAATTGGTATAACTGATGGAATTGTAGAAATTTTCAGAGGGGTAACTGTTGTGCTTTTACTGTAACACTCACTTGTGGCATTTTAAATACTACCATATTTAGTATAATATACTGTACAGACTCGGTGGCTCAGTGGGTTAGGACGCTGAGCTTGTCGATCAGAAGGTTGGCAGTTTGGCGGGTCGAATCCCGAGTGCCGCGTAACAGAGTGAGCGCCTGTTACTCATCCCAGCTTCTGCCAACCTAGCAGTTCGAAAGCACGTACAAATGCAAGTAGAAAAATAGGGACCACTACAGTGGCAAGGTAACAGCGTTCCGTGCGCCTTTGGCGTCTAGTCATGCCGGCCACATGACCACGGCTTTGAAACGGAGATGAGCACCGGCCCCTAGAGTCGAAAATGACTAGCACGCATGTGCGGGGGAACCTTTACCTTTACTGTACAGAACTTTTTGGTTCTGTGTGCTAGAAACCTATCAAAAGTCTCTTCCTTCCCTTCTCTCTCTCTCTGTTTCTCTCTCTCTCACACACACATTCTGTGCATGAGTATGCATATATACACATGCATGTACAAAGACACAATGTATATTATGCATGCATAGAATCTTGTCTGTGGAAACCCAGTTGCTCATCATATGGAAAGTCCTCTATTTTTGCAAACAATTGTTGCTTAATTCCAGACATTGGAGCCCTGTACAAAGTGCCCATGTATGTATGAGATAACCCATAGTCCTCCAGTTCACAGTAGTGACAATTTTTGCAAAATGTACCTTAATTTTGAAGGGGGGGGTGTATCAGGGTATTAAGTCTCTTTGATTTCAGTACAATTTTCCTTTCTCCTGCTGAAGCAGATGGCCAGCTTGGTTCAGCAAAGGGACCTTGTACCTTGGCCATATCAATGGAATAAGGGGCAAACGCAGAGGGGCTTTAATATAGTAAGCCATTATTCCGCTGGCTGCTGTCTCTTTAAATCTGACCCCAAGACAAAAAATGGTATCAGCAGCCGCTCCGATTTGTCTGGTGCCGAGAGAGAAGAAGAAGAAGTCAAACAATTCAGGCAACGCGGAGAGGCGGCCGGCAAAACCTGGGGGAGGGAGGGAGGGAGGGAGGGGAGGAGAAAAGAGGCACCGTCACTGCACCCTCCGGATGGGTGCAGTTTGGGCTTTACCGCAGCATGATGCAGTTGTTGAGAATTAGGCGTTGTTGTTGTTCTTGGGAGGGAAGCAGCTGACAAGGCAGCAGCTGGCATAAAAACAAAACAGAACCACTCCGGCTGGGTGCCGATCTTCTGTCCTGCGCGCCGGGGCTGCAAGAGAGGAGGGCCCTTGAAGCTCTTCTCGGTGGCGAATCACCGGGCCGACCCGGCTTCCTGGGTTGCTTCGGGGCGTTTTGCAGGAAGAGGTGTTTTTTTTTTCCCCTTCCGACCGCTCCTCTCTAATACCCGGCAAGGAAGAAGAAGGAGTCGTCGGCGGCGTTCATGCAGCAGTAGCCACCGCCGCAGCCCGTAGCAGCAGCAGCAGCAGCAGCAGCAGCAGCGCTTAAGCGAGCTGGTGGATGGTGAGAAGCGGCGCTAGACTCTCCCGGGGCTCCGTGCGATGGAGAGGCGGCACGCTCGGTGAAGGATGAGCCGAGGACAAGCATCGCCAAGGCTGCTTCGTTCATTGTCGCTGGACGAGAGAGCAGCAGCAGCAGCAGCTGCCGCTACTGCAAGAGCAAGCGCCCCTCAGGAGCGGAAGGAGAGGCTCTGCGGAGACTTGATTTCCTCTCCTGACCCCTCCGTTTACATCACCACCTGGTGACAGTCCCATCTCGCCGGCAAAGTACCTGCCGCTCGAGCTGCTCTCGGAGAAGCTCCTTGTGTGCCGCAACCATGGCCAGCCAACAGGATTCCGGCTTCTTTGAAATCAGTATCAAATATTTACTGAAATCCTGGAGCAATAGTGAGTGAGCTTCCTCCCTCTCCTTTATTCCTTCTCCACCTCCTGCAGAATTGCTGGTAGCGTGGAGCCAGTGCATCCTTGCCCTGGGGCTGATAGCTTGGTGACCAAGTGATGTCTTTCTGTGGGGAGAAGGCTCCCGTGATGTACTTTGCTAGCAAATCATAACCACACTTGTAATTATAGCTATAATTATAATCCTCATCTTTAGGAAAAAGGTGGGATTTCAGTTCCTGCCTGGTTTTGCTGGGATTTTAAAAGACCTCTCAAGTTCACCTTTTGAATCTGGAGAAGAGCAGGGAGGCAAAATTCTAGTTTCCCATCCTTAAATGTTTTTGCTTGGTTTTGTTTTGTTTTGACTTTCATTTGTGGGGAGAATGGCTCCTCAACTGAATAACAGCACTTGACATATTTTGTGTTTCTCCTTCAGGGTTGGGCGGAAAAATGACAAATCATCTTAATATTTTTACATATCTACTGAATAATACAGGAAGGCAGGAAGGATGGATTCCTGGTATAATAAACTATTCAGTATTCACATTCTCCCCCCTTTTGTGGTTTTATTGCCTCTGTTATATTGGTGGTACAGGATCCTACCTTTTTTTCTGAACCAAGTGAGAGAGATTCACAGTGTAAACAAATGGAGCTGGAGCTATGCAATGTTGCAAAGGTCAATATTACTGATGGTAATCAAAGTGGCCTTTATTCTATTTTTTATATGTAGGAGACATTCTTTATAATAAGGCTTAGTGAATGTCAAGAACGTTCACTACTAATGTGAAGTTAATTAAAGCCACTAGTCTGTCTACTTTGATTCTTTTCATAAGTGAAATTTCATTTGAGAAATGTATAGTCCTCATGCCTGCTTTACGTCAGCAGACTTGAATGGCATCAGATTCTACCCATTTCTAAAATGTGCAATCTTTCTGGAAGGATACAGCTATTTTTTATGATATATAATTTGTATAATATGATATAAAAATATATTGAAAAAATTACATCTGTAGCATATAGCTTATTGAGCCCATATCTTTAATTAAACATCACTGGCATATGCTATTTTAAATTTATATATGAGGTAAGATGCTGATTATTCAAATACAGATCTAAAATACCGTGTAGAATGAAATGTATAAAGAATATCATTTGTGAATAATAATGAAAAGCTCTGGCTTAAGGTTTATCTGAAAGTTCTTAACCATAAAGTGAATAATATGGTAACAGTGGTGGCATTGTAATAATTTTAATCATCATTCTCATGCCTAGCATTAATGCTTTGTTACTGAGCTATTGTTAATTGATTTAAATATAGGATATGGCAGGACAGGAGAGAGAAATAAAACTGTTGGTAGATTTTTGTTATGAACAGATTCTGATTTTAAAATGTGTAATATGAAAATGATGGCAACATACCGGTAGTTTTTAACATACATAGTTTCTACTTTTAGATGAAAATTAGATGATTATCCTGGCATGTATTTTCCATTGGGTTGAATCATTTTCATTAGCAATATAATTATTAGTTATTCAGCTTAACTAAACTATATATTAAAGTAAAATAAAATAATATTTTATCAACACAATTCTCTACAATACTGCATAAAAGTTAAAATTATTATCAAACTTCTGCCATTCTATGAAACATTTTTCTCCCCTAAAGAATTTAAGAGATAAGTGGAGTTATAAATAAAGAATCAGAGTATCAATGAAATCAAGAATTTATTCAAATTTGTCTTCTGATTTATTTGCTTGAAATATAAGAAAACAAATTAAAAGCTGCTTTGTTATTTTTAAAATTGGGAGTGGGAGAAAGCTGCTGTAAGTAAGTTGAAGGATGTAGAACTTAGAATAGATTGTATATGGAAAGACTACATTCAGCTTTCAAACTCAAAACATGTTCCTGTGATCAGAATGGTTTTATATGTAAGCCTTTAGCTTCTGGCAGTATTTAATAGACCCCAGGGTACTCATAAAAACCAGAGTTAAACCCACAAATCTCCCTATCTTGGCTGTGGTATTTGATGTCACTTTGATGTCACTTCTTTAAAAAAAACTGTTGATGAACTTGCTCGTGCTTGAGTAGCAGTCTGTTTTTAAAATAATGCCTACCTGGGTTTGGTGCACAACCATTAATATGTTTGCAAACAGAGATGCACCAGGTTAAGGTACAGAGGTTGAAAGTCTTCATCTGCAGTTTTCTGGCTTACTTTCCTTATTTCTTGTGCTTCTTTTCATATATGCTATGGTCTGCTTTTGGTACACTACCAAGTAGCACATTAAATACTTATCATTAAAGACCGAATGAAAACCATTTTGGTGTAGTAGTTAAGACATCATTCTAGAAACCAGGACATTGTGAATTCTAGTGCCTCTTTAAGCACAAAGCCTAAAGGTGAAAATGGTCTAGTCATTTTCTCTTAGCCCTAGGAAGAAGGCAATGGCAAACCACTTCTGAAAAACCTTGCCAAGAAAATTGCAGGGATTTTTCCAAGCAGTCTCCAAGAATCAGACATGATCAAATGGAAGGGGGGGGAAGGCTGAACAGAGACAGGAGAGCATGGGAAGGGCAAAGTGAAAAAAAGACTTTGTGCATTTGGTCCTGAGTTATAGAACAATAATGTAAAAAAAATACAAACAAACTTTGGCATACAACTAGTATCTATCTACTGTCATGCTTAGTTTTGCTAATATCCAACTGATCACCTGGAACATAATAAATGCTTCTGTCTTCTTCAGGATGATTGTGAAAGAAACATTAGAAAGGTTTACATTTGTTTTTCATCAAGTGCAATCTAGTATTCTCTTCATATTCTAATGTGATATAAGTAGCGGTTAACTCAAGCTGGAATCAGAAGTTTCTCATTTCCTACTTATAGCTCTGTGAAGAAGAGGTGAGAAGGATCAGTGATACTTGCCAAGTTATAGTAAACGAGATTGGAACTAGCTCAGTCTTTTTCCTTATTATTTGTTTCTGTAATTTGAAATATAATAAGATTGCATGAAAAAGGAAAAAAAATGAAAGTTTTTCCAGGATGAAGAATTGCTAAGAAAACTGCGAAACTAATCCATTTAGAATAAGAGACAAAATCTCATTGGAACACAAGGTCAAAATTAAATTCAGGCTGAAAATAAAAATGAAAAACATGCACTGATTTTTCTTTTTTTTTACTTGAATAAAAAAAATGACCATGGATAAATCCTTTAAAGAAGGCTGGCATTTTCCAATATACATTTTTGACTCAGGTTTTCTCTTATCGTTTTGTTGTTGTTGTTGTTGTTGTTCTTAGTGGATTTTTCTGTAGCTGAGCAATATTGTACTCTGAAATAAAATACTTGGTATTTTACATTTCAGGAGGGGGTTTAAAATGTTTATTTTCACAACTTTTTAATGTTATTCTTTCAGCATACAGTATATAAGTTAAGATTTAATTTTAGATGTATTGCTTTTATTGCATCTTATAAGATGCCTAAAGGTATTAAGCGAGTGGGTGGCAAAGCTAAACATTTCCATGTAAATGAAAATGTACAGAGGAAATGGTTATTCCTAGAAATCTGTCACACTTGAGTTGTTTGTTGGTAAAAAAACACACAGTATTTAGGGCCCACTGAATCAGAAAGTTTTAATTAACTCAACCATCTTCAACTATTCCAAAATTTATATTAATGTGTTTGAATATCCCAGTGTTAAAACACTGAGTCATCTTTACTTAATGAATTCTTGAGGTCTTCTCTTCAAATAAGGTATTACTGAATACATAGATTAATAGTACATCAGAGTGATAGATTTGAATCACATTGTTAAAAGCTTGTTTTTAAAGCCATTGCTTAACAGTTTCAAATAATGTGACTTATTTATTTAAAACATTTAGATGACCACTCATCTTGGACCAAATTTTGGGCAGCTCAAAATTTCAAAACAAAAAAAATATCTAAGGTAAAATAAAAATATTAAAAGAAAAAGCACCTTGCATCATGGCTAAGTTTTCGCATGCAGCCCACAACAAGTTCCTCCCATGCCAAACTCAGTTTATTCCAGCCATTGGAGGAAAATACTATTAACTATGACAGATATTTCATACTTGGCATCATTATGCTGAAGATTCAGTCTGCTAAACATATTTTTTTTAGCATGATTGAATGAAACGTGACAATATGATGAATCAAGATTAGAGTAAATGTTTGGGCAGTGATGTTTTTCATGGGAAAACAAATCCAGACCTTTATGTGAAATGTAGACTTTTTGGCCTTTAATTGCAGCCCTTATTTGAAAGATCAGCTGATCAAATTTGGCCTCATTAGGTGGCTAAAAGGCAACATGTTGAAAGATGTAAAAATGGTTTAGGGCGACCTTGTTGCAGAAAGCGAGTTGTCAAGTGACCTGAATCCTGAGGTTACACAGAATTTGTGAAATAAGGAATAGCCAGGTAATACATTTTTTTCTGAAAAAAGCACACCTAAGATTAGATGAAATGGGCTTATAAATTTCCATTTATACTTCCTTCTTAAAGTATAATGCTATACTTATTTGTTCTATTAATTATTTTATAAAATAGAATTTTAAAAAATCTGTGGCATATTTACTTATAAACCTGATTTTCCTCTTCACACATACAAAATATGTAGCTTAGTGGCGCACTTGCATAATCAGGAACAATGTGATATCAATCAATCAGTGCAATTTGATTGGCTTCACGTATTTATTCCTATGTGTATTCATTCCTGTGAACTTGCTTAGCCTGATTTATTTGTGATATATTAGTTTGTTATGCAAAAGATTTTGCTGGCGTAGGACACAGGAACAACTGAATACATAGAACAGAGTTATACTTAACAATGGCAATAAAAAACACATCTCAACCTACAATATCATATAACCTATTGTGCTTTGCCATGAACGTAGCAAAAGTAATTAATCATTGAGGAAAATATAGTTTTTGTAAATACTGTACTATTATCAAAAAATAATAAGAAAAGTCAGTACTTAATTTAATCACCCACACATATTACACCATAACTCGTTTGGACATTTGGCCCGAAGATTATTAACAGAAGGTACACAAGTTCATTAGTTCTCCACAATATGCTTGGTCATAGTAGAGTTAGTTCACATTGCACATGCATCATATAGTAATGTGGGCCTTACTCGAATACAAGACAGCGTATCTAATGAGACCCAGAAGGAAGGTCTTTTCTACCGTGATGCCCTTTACTTTGGAATATCATTCCCCCACTAAAGATCAGACTTGCCCCAATCCTGCTGGCTTTTCACAAGAATTAAGAACTTGCTTCAGCCATCTAGATTGGGTGCTGATAATATGGTTGAGGCTGTTTCTGGTTATTCTGACTGTGAAGTGTTTGATAATTCTTGGCTGTTATTTTATGCTCTTATCTTGTTTATGTTTTTAATCACTGGTTGTATTTTTTCCTATTTCCCATATAAAAGTATTAAGTAAATATTACTTAATAATATAAATGTATTAAGTAATATAAAATTATTTAATAATTGTGAATTTCCATATATATTTATTAAGTAACTAAATGTATAAAAAGAATTATAATTCTGTTAATTTCTGGGCATATTGGTTGTGATTTTAATGAATTGTGTTGCTTTTGCTCTTCTTATGTTTATATTTTGATCTAAACATAAAATCAAATGAATCAAAAGAAGATTAAATTATTGCAGCAGAGCAACTTATAAATGCTGTATGTAGTTCAATGGTATGTTTTGAAATATTTAGTTTTTCTGATAAATAAACTGATAAAGTGTTAAATTATTAACCGTTAAATTAAATATTGCACTTACCACACTATCCCTTAACACTGTGAAGAACTCAGTGGAAAATGTTTTGGAATCTCTTTTAGACCGTTTTGTGGTCTTTGACTTTATCTATACTTTCATTTACAGTAGCTCCCTCTTCTTTATTGTGCTGTACATCTTCATATGCTTCTCATATAGATAGTTCTAGGTTTACAATGGCTCTTGATATCATTGCCATTGATAAGCTATGCAGTTGTAAAGTGCAACCCCACTAGATATTGCAAGAATTTTAAGTTTGGCTTGACTTTTAATAGACATGTCTAAAACATTCTGTGGGAAACTTATAATGGGATATATGTGTCATTTCTTTGTTTGATCTGACATTTTCCAAGTTTCTATAAAAAAACACAAAAATATCTTGTATGCTTGTAGTTTTTTTTATAAAAACTATTCAGAGAAATGGGGAAGTTATACTTTGGATCATGGTAGTTTCTGTATAATCTTCAAGGGCAATCCAATGTAAAGTGAATTATGTAATCCATACAAGAAATGACAGGCATGTGAGAACCCTTGCAATAGATAAGGAATAGTTGGTGCACCAGCCAAAGCTGGACAAGTATTTTCCTTGCCTCAGCCTCCATTTGCTATTTTAGAAGGAGCTGAAAGTCCAGGAGGACTTCCAAATTATGAGGTTATTCTCCTTCAGTGAACACAAGAGCAAGGACAAAATTGTATTAATCATAATGTGAATATTAAACCGAAGTGGAGCCTATATCATAGATGTTACAATACCCTCAAATAAATTATATTTCCTGCATAAAGATGTTGATATTCAACTCTTCCTAAACTTAAATGCCCAGTAAGATTATTTTATCCTTTAATATGTTCATTTTGGGATTAGAAACATATTTAACATTATTTAAAATATGATACCACTGATCTGTTAAAATAGGCTATAGCATTTCAATTTGTTCATCCAACATTCTTGCAAATTACCATCATCTATCTTAGTAACACTACAGCTGTCTGTAAAAATAAATTGTACTTTTAGAAGCTCCTAGAACACATTCCAATAATACTTTGGGAGGTTCAAAAGCTGCTAACACCAGGTTCATATTATGAAATTAAAATCTGCCTTATGAATATAAGTGTGGCCTTTGTTATTCACATGGGTTCTCTTCCAGGCAAAAAGCATGAAATAATAAGTCCACGGTTTGAAAAATAATTATTTTGCACGTGTCTGCCATTTTGCAAATCCATAAAACAAGAAATATGTAAAAAAACCATGAATACATGAAACTATTTACCTTAGACACCAAGATCCAGGATATATTTTCTAACCAGAAATAATTAAAGCCATTTGCACTGCTATTCAGCAGCATTGTTAGGTGCTTCCCCCCCTCCCCCCTAGACAGACCAAGGTTAATTCAGTATTCCTGGGTTTAGTCAAAGTAAATTAATGTCTATAGTTCATGTCTACATGAAAGTAGCAGTCTGAGGCATATAGACAACAGCTGCATACATCTGGTTCTCACAATGGAATGCAGTTGCTTTTCTGAGAAATTTTGGCAAAATCATTGTTACTAGAATGGAATTTTTGCATTACTCTTAGCAGAAACATTCTTTTCATATATTCCATTACATATTGCACTGTACAGTAATTTAATAACCTCACTTGTTAAAAGATTAATATTGTTACTAATTAAGTATAAAAAATAATCAAGCTCCATGATTATTTCCACTTCTTAGTCAGCTAAATTAAATGTCATGGTTTTAAGGTCGACTGTCAAAACATTTGTTATGAATCATGTTTATCAGGTATCTTAACATTTAAATGAATTTTTAACAGTTTCATAAAATCAACCTTTTCCCTAGTTTATTTTTTCATTTCCCTTTCTTTTTATTATTTTCTGCAGATTGATTTGTTATTCTATAAATGAAAACCTTCATAGAGACATTCAAATTATGCAGGAACAAGGTGTGTTTAACATTCCTGGCTAAGGAAGTTGGAATGCATTGTACTACTTTCTGTATAGACACTTCAAGAAGAATTAAGACCAAGAACAAAGAAATACTCATTGATATATTTGTACTAAATGTTTTAATAAAACTAATATTTGCCATAGCAATAGAATGGGAAAGAGAACTGAAATATGCAGCAATCAAAACCTGTCCTTATAGGGGAAAATAAAGAATCATGGAAGCTTCTGACAGATATTTGCAAATTATGAATGCATTTTTTTCAACTTGATTATATTCAGTTTTGAAGCTCAAACCTTAAAGGTATAGACAATTCAAGGTTGATTATGAATGAAGGCAAATATGTGTCCCAGGATAATATTGCAGGATCCAATCTGGATCTGTCATTGGGATCAGAGGTTTAGTCTTCCAAACTTTTGGATTTGTGCTGCAGCAGCGAATTTCTCTCTCACCGGAATGTGTAAGAGAGAAATTCCTTGACGATGGGCTCTAACACGGGTCTGAAAGCTCAGAAGATCAAGGTTGATTATTTGCACATTCTAAAAGATATGACTACTGTAAGGTGGTATTTATTGCTGAGGAACTTTAAACTTGGATGTTATAAAACTTTAACATTTTAGTTTAGAGAATTGTAAATCTTAATTTGACACAAATATGCAGAAGCCACCTGAAGGCCCTAATATAGGGAACAGTAAATATTAAAAGAAATATATTGTACCTATCTCTTCCTTAAACAGGAAAACTAGAAAAAAAATCATCCTAATAAAAAGATTTTACTTTACTTCTGCTAAATTATATTCATGATCCAAATGGTAAGTACAGTATGTCAATGAAGATTCTTAGCCATCCAGATGGAGTTGTCTAGAAATTGAGTCATGGCAACTGGACTTCTTTTCCTGTTAGTTTGAAGCATTCCAATGCTTATCCAAGTAGGTTGTTCAGTCTGAGCAAGTTGGTTAGGGAGACTCCATATAGGTAGGGGGAGTGCATTTAAAAGTTAGTTCATCGTTCTTCTCTTAGATTCCCAATTTTGCTACTGTTGCCTATGGAAACTCTTAGACCACCTGTGAAGATTTAGAGTTAGACATTCCATATTATTATTACAGTTTGTTGCACAGTCAGTCAAATGCTTAAATTGGATTTGGAATTTTTATCCACCTATTAAGTCCTTCCCTAGGACCTGGGCTAGGCAAATGTTGATGTTTATTGATGTTAAAAAATGTCTCAGGATGCAAGCTATTTCAAATAAAACTGCCTTTTGCAATTGACTGGTGCTTATTTTGTCAATGTCAATGGTATTTAAATGGTGCTGCAATTGTTTTGTGATTGCACACAAGGCACTTATTTGTATTGATACTACCTTTGCTTTCTTTGCTTTGCCACAATGTTTTATTTTTATTGGCAGGATTTTGAATTTTGTTATCTTCTCCTGTTCTTTCTGTTTTATTCTGCTGTCTCCAAATACTGTCACATCTACTATCCAGTTTTGTGTGTGTGTGTGTGTGTGTGTGTGTGTGTGTGTGTGTGTTTCTTATCGATAATTATTAAGTCTGAGATGTTATGTGATAGGTGTTTATCTGTTTGAATTCTAAAATCCCAGGGCACTTTAGCTTCTTCATTTTCTATTACTTCCGGTATTTTATGGTCCCACCAGTTCTTGCTTGCAGGCAAAGGATATCTTTTGCAGATCTTCCAATAATGATATTATTGTTGCTTGATCATGCTATTGTTTGTAGTCAGTCTGTACCTTTTTTTAAATGTACTGGCCATGAATTGTTTTCCCTTGTTTCTTTTTTGTTCTTTATAACGTCTTGTAGTCCTGTTTGGTCTCCAGTTCTCATTAGCCTTCTTGATATACTTGGTTCAGTGCATTTTCTTCACTGTCCTTCAGATATATTTATTTATTTATTTATTTATTTAATTTGTATACCGCCCTTCTCCCGAAGGACTCAGGGCGGTGAACAGGGCAATACATAAAAACAAGATACAAAAATTAAAAATTATTAAAAAGTAATTAAACAGTGCCCGTAATAAATTAATACAGATTAAAAGTTAAAATCCGTTTATAAAATCCAACCCCGTCCCATCAGGCCAGGCCAGCTTGTTCAAAGAGATGGGTTTTAAGATCGCGCCGGAAGGAGCGGAGATCGGGCGCCATCCAGAGCTCGACCGGAAGATGGTTCCATAAATCCGGTGCACCCACAGAGAACGCCCTCCCCCTGGGGGCCACCAGTCGGCATTCTTTGACCGGTGGCAACCTGAGGAGGCCCTCTCTATGGGAGCGTACTGGGCAGAGGGAAGTTGACGCCGGCCGCATTTTTCTAGTTCAACCGTCTGATGTACTGGCAACATTCCATGCCCCACCCATTCTCCTTGGTAAATAAAGTCCGTCAATATTGCTCCAAGGATGAAGGACATGATTCATTGTCATTTTTTGGTCTTCCTATCCAAGGCTTTAATACTGCTTGAATCCAGTCTAGTATTCCAACTGTGTATCTAATGACTGGAATTGTGCAAGTGTTAATTGCCTTGATGATATTTCCTCCCCTGAATTTGGACTTTTTAAAATTGTCTTCATTCACACAATGTATTCATTTCTAACCTTTTTCTTGACTTCAGTGTACTTGATGTTGTCAGTTTGAAGGATGCCCAGCATTTGTAATGATCGTCTTCATCCAAACTCTTGATGCTATTACCAAAGGGCATCAAGTTATGAACGCTTGTTCAGTGACCATTCAGAGTTACAAAGATGAGGGGGACTTTTGACCAGTCATCTGTGTTCTGGCCCTGCAGTCACATGATTATAATTCAGTCACTTACAACTTTCCCTGCTGGTTTCCCACAAGCAAGATCAATATGCAAGTCAGAAGAAGATCATAAGTCACTCTGGAAAGTCAAACTTCTCCTGCCATTTTTTACCATGGTAACACTCCCTCCTTGCCCCTCTGCACTTTACCACACTTGTCCATCTGCTATCGTATTTCTGAGCTGTCTAA
Source organism: Vipera berus (assembly GCF_964194415.1). Lineage (NCBI taxonomy): Eukaryota > Metazoa > Chordata > Lepidosauria > Squamata > Viperidae > Vipera > Vipera berus. Next base: position 25,210,564 of record NC_138206.1, read on the forward strand.
GGAAAGACTTATTGCGCCTGGGACTTGCTACTCCCTGCTGTCTTCCCCATTGCCTTTATTTGTTGGAAACTAGCAGGAAGTCACAAGTCCTTGCTTAACAAACTGCAATCCTCAATGATGGCAACAGGGACTGCCAGCGTCTCTGCCAATAAGTGATGCAGTCATGTAATATTTTATGACCACATTGTGATTAATTGTTAGAGAACCATATATAAAATCCAGTTCCATATTTTCTTGGTTTGCAGCAGTCTTGACTTCATGAATTCCACTGCAATAGCATACCTTAGTGATGATATCCAAGCTTTCTTGATGTCAAGCAGAAATGTTTGATTTCTGCTCCTTGTGGAGATTACAAATTAATGTAGTATGAAGGAATGAATACATCTTCCAAATTTAAGCCTTATATGTGATTCTCTTGGATACACATTTTTTCTCCTTGCCTCAGTCTTACCACTGCCTGCTTTTTTTGGATATAATTTGAATTGTGAAGCATATTGCTGAGCTTCGCTATCCTTGATACTCCTTCAGCCTTCTTGCCTCCTATCCAAATCTCCCTTCTGTCCTGCCCATTGCTTGTCCTGTTCAGCTTCCCTCTGACTTTCATTTCATTGCACTTTTAGCTCAGTGTCTATGGCAAGATTGCATTAGTGGAAGCTGAATACCGTATTTCTTGATTAATGTCTTTTAAGTACAGTATCAATTAATGATCTAAAAGGCTACACACACACACACACACACCCCAAAATCACATAAAGTGAATATAGATTGTTTTTCTGGATTCAAGAGTAAAACTATCACATATGAATTATTCATCTGCAGTCAATAAACCTAATTATAGGATCTCTCTTGTTGAATAAAATGCCAACATTCACTTCAAGGCTGCAGTTCAGCAATTTGCTGTCCATGTTATTTTGAGTCCCACAGCTGTTGAACTGTTTTGATTGTTTCAGCAGATCAACAGCTCAGTATCTGTTAATTTAGAAAAGTGTTTTAACCTGGATGCCTATTCAAAGCAAAAACAGCTGAATAAAGTTTTAATACTGTAGCCTTAATCATAACCTATAATGCTCTACAGGTGAGTTACATGAAACAGAAATTGAAAAAAGTAGTCAGTCGGGCTGTGAAAAGATCTGGGGTTGAAAGCAAAGTATGATTTGGAAAGTTCCTTAAGCACAAACAGCACCTGTTGGTGAAGCAGCTGCGTCTTTTCCTGGGGTCACGTATGGGTTGCCTTTCTGGTGAAAGGGGGGGGCAGACAAATTATTTTGCAAGAAACTCAGGAACACCTCACATGCCACAATTTGAGAAATATTTGATATTCATTTTTGAATAGGTATACTTAGAGTTAGATTCATGGCTATAATTTAAGGTGGAAATATTAGCATGTTTCCATCCATCCTCGGCTCTGTTTGTTCTCTTTCTATACATTTCTATGCAAATGAAATATCAACAAAATCTATGAAGAGCATCCATATAAGCCTGATAAATTAACATTCTACCTTAGGTTAGCATGATTAATGTCAGTGGTTGTTAGTATTGATATAGCAATCATAGATAAAGGAAGATTTTTGATTCTAAAAGGAAAAATGGGATTCACTTGAATGTTGAAATTGCTAAGCATCATTGAAAGAAGCAGACTTTAGGTTCTTGGGAGGGGATGGCGCAGATTATTCCCATAGAAGGAGAAGTGCAGTGCAATATGTACATCCTTAAATATACATCCTTAATACAAAATTAAACCTTCATTCACATGCTCTGTCTAATATACTGTATTTGTGTTTGCATTTACATGAACATGCAAAATGATTTTTCCCCAGAAGCACCGTAGAGCTGATCTCATGATACCAGGAATAATAATTCATTATGCCAAAATAGCATGTCATTGTGCCTGTTACAAAGTGATGTCCCAATACCAATGCTCTCAAGGGGCATGTGATGTTTATTGTTAATGATCTATACAAGTTGTTTGTTTTATTTACACAGTGCTTCACATTGTTTTATTTTCATGTCAGCTAAACATCACTAATAATGTACAAGTTTTAAATTCTTATTCGTTGACTGATTTCTAATTGTTGATTTGCTGAAAGCCAACTCATTTTGGGAAGAATGCTTACCCACTTGTGGAATGAAGCAAATACTTAACTGAATCTTTAAAGACAGAACTAAAAGGTGGGTACAAAGGATGGCAAAACTTGGGAGAAACTAGAGTTTTTTCATTTCTGTTGGGTTTTTAAAGAAATGGCTAGAGGTTTGTGTATAGTATGAAAAATAGAATAGTATCTGGCTTGCCAGAAGATGATCTTGTATTTGTTTGACTCATATAACTTTCTGGTTTTAGAGCAATTTAAGAAAGGCATTGAAAATGCAATTTAAAATGTTCAAGAATTTAGCTAATTTATCATACGACAAAAAGTTATGGGGTTTTCTCCTGTTTTATCTAGGATGACTAGGAGGGCATACAGGAAGATAATATAGGGAATCACAAAAAAGGATGAGCTCCAGGTTTCACAAGAAGTTATTCTTCGATATAAATACCATGACATGACTTATTGCGGTAGCTTTTATACAGGTTGTACCAAAGTTCAGGCCCATAGGCCAATCACACAAAGTTTTATTAAGTTTTTTTTCCCTAGAGAAAGCATTACTGTGCTTGGGAATGTTCAAAGATCATGTATCAAGTGAATAAGAAACTGTTTAAAAGAAAATGGCAACTAATTAAATATAACAAGTCAACTGTGGGGACCTGACTTTTGATACACCCTGAAAATTTGTTGGAAGAGATATCAAGAGTATGAAAGACATACTAAGGCAAGATGCACCTGAAAACACCTTTATGGCTCTCAGCACAAGAAACTTTATAAACTAGAAGTAATAAGCAAAGATAAATGGTTAACATATTGTGAGATCAAGGGGAATGTAAAATAAAATTAAGAGAACTATTAATAATAGAGGGACATAGTTGTCAATAGTTTTCTTATTTACAGTTATCAGAAACATTTAAAGTAGACAGAAGAATTTATAGTATATCCTGTAAGACAGAATTTAAAATGGAATTGTATACAAATAATGGACATACAATTGCTAAAGCGTATAAACTTTTATTGAAATTTGAAAGAAGGTGAAAGAATGTGTGATAAGATGGGCTAAAAACTTTTGTTTGTATAATACAAATGAAACAATGGAAACTTATGTCATTGAAAGGACTGAAATTTAAATTATATATAATCTTAAGAAGAATCTTTATAAAATGATGTGCCTTTGATATATGATACTGGAAAATTATCCAGAATGTATAAAGGTACTTCAAATTTATGTTGGCAATATGAACAAGAAGGGTCATTTTATATAGTTGGTGGACATGTAGAAAAGCTAGAAAATTCTGCAAAATACCTACAGGATCAAATACATACAGTAATTCAGAGGATCTTACAGGCTAACATTCAATTGTAACCATAACTTTTCCTCTTGGGACTGATGAATAAATAGTTAGGAAAGAGCCATGGAATACTTTTTATATGCATAATTATTGTATACACAAACATGGAAATATTTGGCAGTACCTACAAATGGAGGAATGGTTGGCGGAGAAGACAGATCTTGCTGAAATGACTAAAGTGAATTGTTTGATTAGACAGAGAAGACAATATCTGTATTTACTGGTGACTGGAAACTGGTGACTGACTTTTTGCACAAAAGTAAAATGATTTATGTTTTCGATGATTAGACAGAATAGATAATAGAAAGAAGGAAGTCATGGTGTAATTTTAGAGACATAGAGGCTAAAATAGTTATAAGCAATATATGTTGTGAAGATCAGAAGCCACTTCTTTATATATTTGTTGATATTTTTTTCTTCCTATTTTTCTTCTACATTTTTTCTTTCTGCACTTTTAGTTTTTTTCTTTCTTTCTCCCTTTCTCTTTTTCCTTTTTTTATTCTATATTAGTTTGTAATAGTTCATTTCTTTTCTTAAAATTTTCAATAAAAATCTTATATAAAACTACTTTCAGGAATCTGCCCTAATTAGCTATAACGTACAAGAGTAAATACAGAACTTTTGGTGTAGGACTTGTATTATACATTTCCACGATGTAACAGTACAGTATTTGCTCTACTGGCCAATGATATTGGATGGAAACTGCTTTAATAGGCTTGCCACCCTAGAGTTCTTTGGAAGAAAGCCAGGATATGCATGCAGTAAGTCTTTTTCTATAGGCATCTGAATGTATGTATTCACTTATGGGCAGTTTTTCCATTATTTTAACTTTATTGCTATGAAACTGATTTGACTGATACTATAAGAGAAATGAAGAGAAGGAAGGACATACTAGTATTCAGCTAAACAAAAGTACTTGAGATAATTTATGAGAACATGTTCTAAGATTAATTCTATTGTCATTTGAAAGAATTTGTCCATTTAACAGGATAAAATAACATATGCAAAATTATAGGTTCATGCTAAGTTAAAATTTGATGTTCTATTTTACTGGTTATATACTAGCAGTTGTAACTGTAGGTAGTTATTTACAGAGAAATCTAAAACAACAGTGAAATATTTTTTTACCCCACTGTCTTACAGAAAAGTTCTCATCTGAAAGGCGATGTTAAGTAATTTCTTAGTAAATATTTAATGACTAACAGCATTGTATTTACTTTTTATGCAACTGAAAATGTAATAATATTTTCAATCTATCAAGAAATGTGACCATATAGACCTTTGTTAGCAAAGTATACCGGTACTTATATACAGTCTTGTCTGATAAAAGAAATATAGAGATATACATTGTTCATTACTTTAAGGAAGCTTGATAGAGATACTGCACTATTTTTTTTCTTCATCACACTTGTCATCTTTTAACTATACCTTTTATTGATTTCACTGAAATTTCTCCATTTCATTGTTGTGAACTGCCCAGGGTCATTGAGAGTTGGGAGGCACACAGATTTAATTTTATTATTACTACTTAGTATTTTTAGTATTAGTATTTAGCATTAGTATTGTATTTTGTTTTAGTATTAATGTTTAGTATTTTTCTTATGGCCATTTTTATATGTAGATTTTTGATTTTGATATAAATATACAAGTAATCCTCAATTTATAACCATTTATTTAGCAACCATTTCAAATTATTATGGAAATGAAATAAGTGACTTGTGACCAATCTTTATACTTATAACCATTGAGGCATCTGCATAGTCACACAATCAGATTTTGGGCACTTGGCAACCAACATGTATTTACAACAGTTGCAGTATTCCAAGGTCACATGATCCGCATTTGTTGTCTTCCCAGTTGGTTTCCAACAAGTAAAGTCAATGGGGGGAAACTGGATTCAATTAAGAACCATGTGATTCACTTAACCACCATGGCAAAAAAAAGATCTAAAATCTGCACCGCTCATTTAACTGCCTTGTTTAGCAATGAAAGTTTGGATCCGTATTATGGTTGTAAGTCGAAGACTATCTGTAGATTGTGGATATTTATGGGGAAGCTGAGAGGCAATAAATTCCTTTATGTCTTCATTAAGTGAGCATCATGTGACCGCAACTTGCACTATTATTTTTGATTTCTTTGTTGACTGCATGTTGGAAGCTGGTTGTGAAATGCATAAATGGTGATCATGTCGGCATCAACCTCCCTGCCGGCATCAACCTCCCTGCGCCCTATGCGTTCCCACAGAGAGGGACTCCTCAGGGTGCCACCAATCAGAGAATGTCGATTGGTGGCCCCCAGGGGGAGATCCTTCTCTGTGGGCGCTCCGGAACTATGGAATCAGTTACCGGTAGAGCTCCGGATGGCGCCCGATCTTCGCTCCTTTCGCCGCGATCTGAAAACATTTTTATTCGAACAAGCCGGCCTGGCCTGATGGGGGATTGGTGGGGTTTTTATTGCTGTACTTTTGGGGTTTTTATAAATGTATTGTATTAATTGTTTTTTAATGGGCAACTATTTAATCTTCTTTTAATATTTGTAATTTCGCATTTTATTCTTGCCCTGTTCACCGCCCTGAGTCCTTCGGGAGAAGGGCGGTATAGAAATATTAATAAAATAAAATAAATAAAAATAAAAATAAATGTGACATAGGATGCTGTAATACTTATTAATGTAAAGACTGGTTGTAAAGTTACTTTTTCAGTGCCATCGTAACTTTGAATGGTCACTAAATAGCACAATTGATATGTGACATCTATCTGCACTTGTGTAAGCTTTCACGGTTGGTATCAATAAAGTAGCAATGAGGTTCTGGGCTGAAGGACCATAATCTGATTTTATGGTGGCCTGACATTTCACTGGCAATTCAGAGGCAGAGTGAGCAGCTTTATTGGGCTAGGCTGTTGTATTTTAACCTGACGAGCTGATCTCTGAATGGTCCATGTTGCAGGAATACAAGAAAATAGACAAATCACAAGTCTACCCCACAAAGAACTAGTCAACAGCTTGATTCAAGGACTGGCCAGTTAGGAGCTGGTTCTCATGGAATGTCTTCAAAATGAACCAGTTGGAAGTTTTAGATGAGGAACCAATTAGGAACCAATCTCAAAGATCATAACTACATGAGAATCAATAGAGTTAATGAAAATAAAATTTTCCTTTAAATCTAATTATCTTTCCAAAGCAATAACAATTGAAAAAGTCTCTGTCTTTCTCTCACTAAGGCCTTTTGACTTCCTGATATGAAATGTATTTGCATTATCAGTTAAACCTTTCTGCATATATGGTTGCTTCATCTATTAAAAATAGAGGCAGGTTCTTATCGGATATTGGTTGGCATTGTTCCATTCACACCAGCTGTCTCATAAGATTTGCATTTGGTACTTTTGAATTATATTTAGCCACTGTAAATTAATATTTAATAAGAGTAAAAGGCAGTGTAAATAATTTCAGAGTGTAAACTAAGGCATCTGTGGCCTTCCCAGTACAATTCTTCCAGTTTCTCATGTAATCCATAGGCAATTTAAGGAAGCTATTCCACCACTCCCCGACCCCACTCCAGTGCAGCTATGGTGGCTACCCATGGGGGAAAGGTTGAATGGAAATAACAAGTTTTCCTTCCCCCTAAGGTATTAAAATTGCTTCTGTTGTGAAGGTTATTTTAAAGGCTAATGATTGTACAGAAGTGATTTTTGAAAAGAAGGATTGTTCCCATGAGAGGAGGGGTTAATTCACTACCCCATGTTCTGACCATCTTTTAGAAAATTGCTTCTGAATGTGTGAAGTCTATAAAAGCTTCACTGCGGTGTTTGCAGAGGAGCATGTGTTATGTGTTCCTCTACTTGAGGGCTAGAAGGAAAGAAAGAAAGGATATAATATAAGTCCACTACTGGTGCGAAAGTCCTAGTATGATTGTTGGAAGTTGGTTGGCTTGATATTGGCTCTCTGTCCTTTCTTGCTCGAAGCTGAAGTCATGGGTGAAAAAAAGAAAGTGAATAGCACTGTTTCACAAATGATTGCACAAAAGGTTATAGGAGTAATTTATCCTGCGATAATTATGCAATAAATTCTTCAGCATCTTTTACAAGTAGAAAAACTGCCTTTGACATTTAGCTTATAGCACTATCACACACCATGTAAACTCCTAAAGTGAGTATAAGTTAGCTACAGTACTAAATAATTGGTTTTATTCCATATCCTGTATACTTTGGCTTAGTCATTGCGCTCTTGAATGATCTATCTATATCTCTCTATCTCGATATATCAGAGTTCCCCAACCTTTTTGGCTTTACAGGCCAGCGGGGGGAGGAGGGAGAGGGGATGGTGCCACCACTCGTACAAATGGAGCGTGAGCACCCTTGTTCACTTGCCCGTGACTTCTGCAGCCCAGTTCCGAACAGCTCAAGGCCCAGTAGTGGCCAGGGCCCATGGATTGGAGAACCCTGCTATATATTATTCTATAATCTATATCTATATATATCTACCTATATTGATCTATAAGTTATAGATAGTTCTATATCTATCTATATTCTACATTCTTAGACAGTGTGCTCTTGTGCTCTTGATATCTATACACTTGAATGATCTATATCTATTTATATCCCAACTTCCTTTCTGTAATAAAGTTGAGAGGATCTCCCTAAATCCTTTGGATATATGCTTGATTTTATGACAAGAAATGTATATTTCTTGAAATATTTTTAAAAAAAAACTCATCAGAAGCAGAATTCAGTGGGCTGAAGTCTTCCCCTCTTCTCTTTCTGGTTCCACCGTCTTGGTGGGTGAACTGTTAGTTAGCTGCTGTTAGTTTTAGCAAGTTTGTTTGGGGAAACTCCTTGTGAAATCTGCCTACGATAGCAAGATACATAAAGATATGATTCTGTGAATTGAAGAGAGGTTGTAGGCAGCCTTGCACTATTCTTGGCAGCTACCCAGATATGAACCATCTTGCACTTTTAATTTTAATTAGTCCTTGAGAAGATAAATGTTTTCTTTTGACATAGTATAATTGTTATTGTTATTAAAATAACTTGTCAATTGAAACTTGAATGTATTTGTTGGAAATTTCACTTCTGTGTTTCGAATAACTGAGATAGTATAGGTTCTCCTGCTTGAGCAGGGGGCTGGATTAGAAGACCTCCAAGGTCCCTTCCAGCTCTATTCTATTCTATTCTGTTCTGTTCTGTTCTGTTCTGTTCTGTTCTACAAACTTTCTTTTCATTATGGTTAATATAATTTTCATAGAATTCATTTTATGCTGCTGTTTTTAACTTTTTAGATTGTGTATGTGTGTGTTATCTAGTCAGTCTTGATTCAGGGTAAATGCTTGGAAATGTTCATGTAGCTTCTTGGTAGTTTAAAAAACATTTTGTAAGTGATCTTAGAACAACATTTGCTTTGAATTGTAGCATATAAATGCTATTCAGTGTTTCATACTAGTTTAATAATCTAATCCTGTTCATACTCAAGAATAAGCATGGATGATTTATCTCAACAAATGTGGAAATTTTAGTCACAGTATAAACTGTAACTTTCTTTGAGGCTGTGCAATTTCACACTTCTTTTGACACTGTTAAAAGGACACCCTCTGTGTTGTGTCTAAAGGAATTGATATTGTTTCTCTGTGTGATTTAGGACCTTTGGTTACAAAGCAAATGCTTTTATCATTTATTCTGTGTTATCTCAGTGTTACCTAATACTTAGGGAAGAAATGCTGCCTTCTGTATGATAATATATGTTGTTGGTATGCAAGAGTTGTTTACGCAGGGCTATACAAGCACGTCTCATGTGCTTGGAGTGCATGAAGTAGTTTTGCTAATCTGTCAGTATAGTATGTGCTTGTGGATAAATATAGACTGGCAGCTACTCTGCAAGTTGTAGATCATCATCATACACTGAGGCTAAAAATTACCTCTTTGGTTATGGAAAATGTGTTCTGATCAGGAAGCTGCAGGTTGCCGTCATTTAAAACCCCCAAGTCCTAGCTTTGAATCTGAAGTTAATAAAAACTTCTGTAACAAAATGACTGAGCCAGGGACATGAAACACGTCATTTTTTTCTCAGCTATAGAAACAAATAAATTTTAAGATCAGGACATTTTTTGATATTGTGAACCTCATGGAGATTTCACTGGCCTGCTGGCGGCGATCCAGTGTGATCAGCTTAATAAAAGGACTTGGTAGGTAAAAAAAAAGAAAAAAACCTCTTTCCATAAGTTTGTATTTTAATTTGATTTATTAGAGTATTCTATATTTAAGAACCAAATATATATAAGTTTATAGATATAAATGTGGGCAAATAACAAGAATCGTGCCTGCTTTTGGTAAGTTCAATTTTTACCTGGTATTTCTTTCTTTACTGATTTTGCTTTATAATCAAAGGAATATCTTTGGTTTTATTGTGTATTTGAAAAGCTATGGAAAGGGCATCACTATTTATCTTGAATTCTTTTAATGCATGTGTCATGTGTATACTGTACTATTATCCTATCTGCTGTATTTAATTCTAATTATCATAAAGTACGCAACACTATAATACAGGAAGAAAATTTAGTAGCAAAGGATTGAGAGTCAAGAATGAGCCAGGAAACCTATTTATTTAGATATTTATTTTTGGCAAGGGAAAAATAATTGATGCATAACCACAGGAACAAGATATTTATGTTTCATTTTTCTTAATTTTAAGTTTACGAATGGATCCTTAAATTGTAACTGTGTTAAGTACATGGTATACTAATACTTGTTGCCATTTGTGGTATTCCTTGAGTGGAGAAACAGTTGAGATTAAGAAATTTTCTTCAATATAAATAAAATTAAATGGTGACCCTAAAAATCTCAGAATCATGTATGTTATATTAGTTCCCAGAGAACATTCAGCAACAACTTAATTGTTTTGATTCTTTGGAAATTGTCTGTAGTATTTAAGATTTTTGATATGGGAAGATTAAAGCAAGACTTTAAATTCAAAGGCTAAACAATTCCTTAAGTAGTTACTATAGGATTAAAAATATGAATTACCAATTCAATTTTGTTTACATTTAACCTTAACCTGCCCTCTCATTGTCAGTGGATACTGTGTTACTTTCAAGAATAATGGTTGTTGATGATGCTGTATATCTGACTCACTTGTTGATATTACAGTTGAGGGCACTGCCAGCCTAAAAGAAATGGAGTTGTTAAAAGAAACTGGCTATGTTTCATACATAGAATGAAGGTGCTATGTTTTGATAGTTTGCACTGGCCACAGATTTTTACATTTAAATAAATATTGATGAACTATATTCAGTAAATGGTAGTTTATTATGCTGATATGTATTGGAATAATGTTAGTTTAAAATATGCAGGGTTAAAAATAGTATCTATATGATAAAGCTTGAATTGTATCCTATATTATTTGGTATGGAAGAATAAAATTACTTTTTCTGTTATGTAAACAAAAAGTGACAAAAATTAATTTGTATGATGTCCTCTTATATTAGCTTGCATTTAATCCAACTAGGAAAAAATTAAGAATTAAGTCAATCTGCTTCTGATTAATATTGACTACTGTGCAAAATCAGAGTTAAATGTACTAACTATATTTTGCTTCTGGGGATTATTATGAAAAATATGTAGCAGCTTAAAGAAATATTGCTTGTTTGGACAGCATCCCAGAGGGAGGGTATCATCTAACATTAAATTCAACTTTCAGATATGATGAGTAGCTGTCAGGTTTATTTATCAATATTTAATATTCCCATCAGTATTCACCTAGGCAAATATTCAGTCTGGCACAATATTTTATTTTGCCATCTAAAATCCTGATTTCTTTGGGTTCATACAGTTAATATGATTTATTCTTCTTTTTCGCTCATTCTGCACTGTTACATTCTCATTTGTTGTAACGAGTTATTTCCAGCCAAATCTTACACATTTTTGGAAGCAGCTCCTCATGTGGAGTTATGTGGAGCTCACTACAACCACTAATTAAGAAAGCTTCTTATAAAACCTTTTCCAAAGATGCAACTGCATATAACCTTAGTGACAGCATTATATGATGGCATAATTATTTCTTAATGAAATATTAGGAGACAACAGTAGAAGAGAGACTGTTGTTCACAAAAGATTGCACAGGGAACTCTACCTCCCCTTGACTGGGATTCTCCCTGTAATATAATTAGCTTATTTCTGTGTATTTGTGTGATGTGTGAGTATTATGTTCTTGTGGTTATACATACAGACACACAGGAAGGAAACTGACTATGATACTTTGAGTAAGGCAGTTTCAGGTTCTCTGTATGCTTATGTCTACTTTGTGTTCTGCATTTTAGAAGACAATGCCATTGCCTAATATTTAATTTTAACAACTTTACAATGTCTTTACATATTCATATTAAAAAAATATTAGGCTTTACTCCTTTCAACATCTTAATAATCTACACTTTGTAAGATCCTTAATAAGATTAAATAGTCTATATTGGAATAAAATCATTTTATGATCTAAATTATGTTTTATTAAGTGTACATTGCATCTTTAATTTTCAGCATCTCCAGTGGGTAACGGATACATTAAACCACCTGTCCCTTCTGTTTCTGGCACACAAAAGGAAAAGGGTCCTCCAACCATGCTACCTATCAATGTTGATCCAGATAGTAAGCCCGGAGAATATGTCTTGAAAAGTTTATTTGTTAACTTTACCACCTTGGCTGAACGAAAGATCCGCATCATCATGGCAGAACCTCTGGTAAGTCAAAGAAAAATTAACATTTCAGCATAGAATTAACTAAAACTAATTTGCAATCAATTTGCTGGAATCTCTTGAACCAGTGGAATATTACTGTTCTACTCAGTGAGGGGATTAAAGACCTGTAATAGAGCAACTCCACTAAGATAAGAAATATGTATGGAATCTACTTGGGAAATGTATTTCTTTGCCCACCTCAGTGGATATGGGGAATATAATTCTAATATGTTGACAAAAATGATTAACCAGATATTTTCATTCAATTGTATTTTTGCTGTAATAATGTAATTCTTCTGATATATTGTTAAACAATGAAACTATTTGGCTTAGCTTGGACTTTCTGGAAATATTTTGGTAGAATGAGTGAAAAAGCAATAGAAAACCAAGAAAGGCAAAGAAACCCTGAGGAAAAAGTGGTCTCCTCTTGAATGTAAGAACAGGAGAGGGGGACAGAGGAGGAAAGAGGTGTATGCCTGTGACTGAAATTTCTTCGACCAGTTTTCATGTGCTCTGTCAGCTCTTGGGGCAAGGGGAGAGAAGTGGCAACAATATATTGGCAGACTATGGGTGTTACCAGGAACACTGCCTCATACATTTGACTGATATTTATGAGGTTGGTTTATGGGCGAAGTAGAGAGTGCTGCTCTTTTACCATTCTTCCATTTCTGTAGAAGCCTCTTGATGTCACTAATATCATAGGTGTGGATTCGCCCAGGCTACTGACTTTTGGAAATGTTTGCCTCCTCTTTCTGGGTTCAAAGGAATTTCTGGCTGTCATGATAACTGTCAGGACCCACCCCAAACCACGTCTTAGGAAGACAAAATTCTTGGAGTCAAATCTATTCCAAAAAGAATCTTTACTATGACATGCTTGGTTGTAGGAAACGAGACAGGACTTAATATTATTCCATGAAGTAAACCCTTATAAAGAGTTCCCGGTTTAACCCCCCTTAACCCCATTTGGTCAGTCCCCCATCCTTTATCTCGTATCATCCCTCTCGTGGGAAAAAGGAACTTAGGACCCTTCATGTTTATTGCTCTCTTCCGTGACAAAAGCCAGATGCTAGCCCCCCCTTTTGTTTCCCCAGTTCAAAAGGGTTCTCCTTTCCTTTGAAATGCCTAATACCGGTTCAATACACACCTATTCTCTTCTCTTCGGGAGATGGCAGAATCCATAGAATAATGTTTGAAACATTCCATTTATGAATATGATATAAATGGATTCTGACAATAACTATGGGCTTGGGCATCACTGGCCTGATTTATATACAGTATCTGGTTTTTATCTTGGACCAGATAAAATGTTACTTGGTTCTTATGGACTTTTCCACATATCTCTTGTGTAGACAGACCACCTTCTTATGGTGATGGATCTAACTGAAGCCAGCAATGTCTGTAGCATTTCAGTGACTCTTAATGGGTCCATAGGGTTTCCAGATGACCCAGTTATCTTGTGGACAACTCTGTCAGATGCCTTGTTAGACAACCAAGGTTCTCAATAGGGTTGCTATTCCCTGACTGCTGATCCTGTGGAAATTATTGATTCTCTGAGGAGCTTCAGGAAATGAAATTTGTAAAATAACATCAAGTGATCCCAGTAGAAAACAAAAAGTCAGAGTAACTAGATTCAGGTATGAGATTTAATTCAAGCCTATTCCATGACAATAAGGTAAATATCTAGCTTATGACTGTGCTTGTGAGATACTTTTAAAGTAACACTTAAAATATAATGGAAGAATCTATACCTTATTCATCCTCCTGGAAAAAAATTAATGAATTTTGGTTAGCGTTTTCATGGTCCAATGACATGGTTCACACAACTTTTTCATACTGCCATTTTCTTTGACCATATGGAGTAACTGTATAGAATATCAACCTTATCTATTAATCTATTAGAGAGAAATGAATAATTTTCTAATAATTTGGGAGCACCCTATCTTATATAGTACAGGCTTTAACATGATGGTGAACCTTTAGGCACTTTTCATATAGTTATTCTGTTCTATGTGAAAGGAGACTGTTTTACTGATGACTTCATGCCTATAGGGAGCAAAATGCTTCTCATTCCTGAAGATTTTAAAATCTATTTCTTTCGGAATAGTTCAAGGCTCCTCAACTACTAATAAACCTGTATTTTTCCACAGAGATTAGAGTCAAAATGAAAAACTGAGAATGTTTTAGAACCATAGATATCTACAAGAATTGGTCCATTATTATAGTTAATTCAACCTTTCTATATTTGAATTTGCGTATACTCAAGGCTATGGTCTTCCCAGTTGCAATGTATGGCAGTGAAAGCTGGACCATAAAAAAGGCTGAGCGCCAAAGAATTGAGGCCTTTGAACTATGGTGCTGGAGAAGACTCCTGTGAGTCCCTTGGACTGCAAGGCGATCAAACCGGTCAGTCCTAGAGGAGATCAACCCAGACTGCTCTTTAGAAGGCCAGATCTTGAAGCTAAAACTCAAATACTTTGGCCACCTAATGAGAAGGAAAGACTTACTGGAGAAGAGCCTAATGCTGGGAAAGATTGAGGGCAATAGAAGAATGGGACAACAGAGAATGAGGTGGCTGGATGGAGTCACAGAAGCAGTAGGCGTGAGCTTAAATGGACTCCAGAAGATGGTAGAGGACAGGAAGGCCTGGAGGAACGTTGTCCATAGGGTCACGATGGGTTGGACATGACTTCACAGCTAACAACAACAACATATTTGAATTAGCCCCACATCACTAGAACAAGATGAGTAGCATGTTCAGCTTTTACAAATCATACTGTTTTCTAACAGATGCATTGAATGAAAACCAGTGAAATATTAAATTTCCATTTATTGCAAATGAAAAGAAAAAATATATAGTTATCACTAAATATTTGATTTTGAGAGAATCGAATAATGAAATTGGAATTTGGGTTGTTAAAAATTATTCTTTAGAAGTACTTGATAATAACATTAAGGGGAAGATGTCTGTGTGAGAGAAAATATTTAGTAAATCTTGCTTGAATGAACCTCAATTCCTGATGAACAAATTGACAAATCCATGTAGTTTTCTTTCCAACAGTACAAAACTATTTTCTCCATTGCTTTCGTTTAAGTTTTTTTTTAGTTTTCAATCAGATCTGTTGGTCTAGATCTCCTGATAGTATAGAATTTCCTGCTTGAGCAGGGGGTTGGACTAGAAGACCTCCAAGGACCCTTCCAACTCTGTTATTCAGTTATTCTGTTCTGTTATCCTTCCAATCACTAAGCAATCTGACCTTTTTGAGATTAGTCAGAGCAGACTAGCTGAGACAGAAATTCCTAAATTTTCTACTTAATGACTGATTCTTTATATAACAGTTGTATTGTCTTATAAAATATTTATTCATGATGCCATGTCCCATAAACTTTTTTTTATTTTAATTCCATTTATATCCCACCTTTCTCCGAAGACTCAGGGCAGCTTACAAGCTTAGCAGTAGCCTTCATTCTATGTATATGCCTGCTTATTAGGGCTTTCACACACACCCCAAGCGGCATTATTACAAAGTCAGCTTAATTGCCCCCAACAATCTGGGTCTTCATTTTACCTACCTCGGAAGGATGGAAGGCTGAGTCAACCTTGAGCCTGGTGGGATGCGAACCTGCACTAATTGCAGGCAGCTGGTGTTACTTAAGGAGGCATTAGCCCACTGCTCCACCAAGGCTCTGCCGCAGGTGCATCACTGCAAGCATTGCAAAGGGAAAGTTAATTCCATGAGCACCTTTATTTCAACAAAGAAATAGAGTAATGCATGCAGGGATGAAAACTGAAATAATAACCCTTAGTTTTATATACCACTTTATACTGCTTTACAGCACTTTCTAAGCAATTTACAGAGTCAGCATATTGCCCCCAACAATCTGGATCCTCATTTTACCAACCTCAGAAGGATGGAAGGCTGAGTCAACATTGAGTCAGTCAGGATCAAATTCTTGGCAATGAGCAGAATTAGCCAGCAATACTATGTTCTATCTAACCATTGTGCCACCACGTCTCTTGTTGTATTCTGTTGCAGGAAATGTTCTGTTTTGCACCATTTCTGTTCATGTGCTTGTAGAGTGCTTAACATTTGTTCAGAAGACGTAAATAGGCATAATTTGTGAGCATAGTTTGCAGATTACATTTAAGGCTCTCTACCATAACCACAGTCTTGAATATGTACTTAGTTCAAATGTCCACAAAACCTCACCACAGAATATACCTTTTCTAATTAAACTAAAGGGACGCAGTGGCTCAGTGGGTTAGGACGCTGAGCTCGTTGATCAGAAGGTCGGCAGTTTGGTGGGTCGAATCCCGAGTGCCGCGTAACAGAGTGAGCGCCTGTTACTCATCCCAGCTTCTGCCAACCTAGCAGTTCGAAAGCACATAAAAATGCAAGTAGAAAAATAGGGACCACTACGGTGGGAAGGTAACAGTGTTCCATGTGCTGGCTCTTCGGCTTTGAAACGGAGATTAGCACCGGCCCCTAGAGTTGGAAACGACTAGCATGCATGTGCGGGGGAATCTTTACCTTTAATTAAACTAAGCCAAGATGCGGGGCAATTTAGGTGCTGCCTAAGCCACAGGTTGCTTAGCTACTGCTCCCTTCTTAGTGCAAGGATATATTTTCCTGGAACCGGAGAGCTACAGTGCAAGCTGAGGAAAAGACACAGCTTCTTTATTATCTATTGACAGATGCAGTGAGTATACATGCCTATGCAGTACTTTTCCTGCTTCAGATAATGCTGCATACCTCTAAAGAAGACTCTAAAACCAGCTTCACTGTTAGAACTTTTCCATACCAGAATATCACTTTCAGAAAGGTTGCCTACCTTGCGGTTAATTAGTTTATGTACTCAATGCCTGGTGTCTGTAGATCAAAATTTCAGATAGGTACAAATGGAAGAAAGCAATCTTTCATATAACTAGATCCCATGTAAGTAACATGTTGAAGGTAAAATCAGCATTTGGATTTGGGTTTGGAAACGCATTGGAAAGTGGTACAGCCAGCAAAAGACAGTCCATCCCAGTTTAATAATCTTGCTACTCTAATATCAACTAATTGCAGTTTCCATTTTTTGAGGATGCAGTGCCCTGTAATACTTCTATTAGACTATATAATCATGTCTCAAATGCCAGAAGTATATCAGAAAAGGAATAATTGCTTTGTGTCTCCCCTTTCATATCAGCTAGATCTTTAATACTTTTATTGACAATTGGTGGTGAGGATATGTTTGTGTGTATGCATCAGAATTCAAGTAAGACCCAATTTGGTGTTTTTAAGATATTTTCAGGATTGTCTTTCTTGCACTGTTTTTTTTCCCATAAGGGTAAAAAAATCAAGTTTTGCATTAAGAACAAGTCCACTTTCAAAACACATTAAAGCGGTAGTTAAATTGATAATATGTCTATCAGTGTGTTAGGGTCATTTGAGCTCCTCTCATGTTTTATTCATTATATCAATTGAAGTTGAGGTCTGGCATCCATAAAACATCCTATACATTAAGTTGAGAATTTTGCATGAATTGTCACCCAATTTATTTCTTACATATACAGAAAATACAGAAAGCAGATAACTGGTTAAGAATTGCATAAAGATATTTTTGTTTCTCTTAATTTTTTGAGAATTTTGTTATTGGACTGGTCCCATATGAATGCCTGGCCTTTATGATTTCTAGGGGGAAAAGGTGTCTGGTGATTTCTATATATTATTTATTTATTTATTTGTATTAGTATTAGTATTAGCAGAGTTCTGTGATTTAAAAGAGGTTGCCAAAAATGTTCCTGTGTCTTGCTTTAGCCTGATATTTCCAAATTAGAATACTTAATCTAAATTTTGGGTATTTCTTTCTTTCATATTATTTTTTTTATTAAACATGTTACAGAAAATACACAAACAATAACAATTTTAAAAGACAAAGAAAATACTGAAGCAATGCATAAATAAGTAAACAAAGAATCCAAAATATCTAGGAAGTTATAATTTTCCAGTTTATCATTAATCGATTATGAACAAATGAATATCATACATAGGAAACTAAAAATCAAAATTCTAAGCAAGGATATATATCAAGAACCATGCTCAACACAGTATGAATCACCAAGGCAAAACTGAAACTGTGAATTCTAAACATTGAAAACCCAAACTTGGTTGAGGCACAAATAAGTTGGAATAAAATTCTGTTTCCGTTTTATTTGTAAAGTACAGAGTTATTTTGGACATTGAAATGTATTACCACAATTTGGTTAATCATTTTTCCAAAGAGACAGTCAGATGACCTTTTCAATAAGAAGTACACATTAACCTTGCAGCAGTAAACAAACGTAATTCAGTTTACTTAGTGAGAAGATAAGGCTTAATAAAATGCAATAAAACATTGCAGGTTGAAATGGAAATTTGACTTAATTTTTTTTCATTCTAGTATGAATCATTTTCCAAAATTTACAATTTTGCTACTAAATATGAGAAACATGAAATATGAAATGAAAATTTAATATGAAATTTATTACTGAGTTCAAGAAACATGGCACTATCTTTTGGGACTCTTCTCTATTACCTCACAAATTGTAATTATTATGACTTTAAAAAATATTTATGATAAAGAGAAATAAATGTGACCTTTAAAGCCTTTTCAATTTTATTTTGTTTTAAATATATTGTGTGAATTAACTAGATTACCTCTTGTTTTTAAATTCATTGTATATTCTTCTGAGGAAAGTTCAGGATATGAAAATGAGGCTTTAACAGGACATTATTTATTAAAATAGAAATATGTTTATTTGATATTCTTTGGTTCTTATATAACAGCTGCTTCAGATGAAAATACAGTGAATCATTGAAAATGAATAAACCCCTTTTGTACTAAATTTAGTGGCTGTAGATTTTGGCTCTGCATTTAGCCTACCAATATGAAAGATAGTGAATAAATTGCAATAGACATATTTGGGTGGATTAAAGAATGTTCTTCCCTTTTTGCAAATAAATAGCCAGATAGAAACTTGAGAAATCTCCATGCGGCAATTTCTTAGAAGAGATTAATGTTCATATAAAATTAGTTTTGTTAAAATGGGAAGACAGAGAATCAATGACTATATTTAAGGAGAACAGCATATAAAAGAAATGCAGTAAAGTATTGGATCCCGAAGTAATTAAACCCAATACACCTATGAATACACTTTTATTTTATGTTTTCTTCATTTTGTGTTTTCTTTTTATGACTGTTCCTGCCAGGTATCTTTGTGCCTACACCAGATTACTTGCATAACCCATCTTTGATTCTCTACCATCTCCTCTTCTTGTCCTTGTGCAACCAGCATGATCATCTATCAGCCTTCCTGGCACAGAACCAGCCAGTTCTCTGTTGTTACCCAGTGAGACCTCTGCTGTGTTCCTGGCAGTCGGCATAATTTCCCTTCCCGTTCATCAAATAAATCCAGAAAGCATGTGCAGGCAGGCAGATTGCTCTTCTGTAGCTGACCTTTCTCTGAGTGGAACAGAGAGAGAAATTTTCATGTTCCCAGGAAGCCGTTTCCACCATAATGACTAATTGGCACAGGGCTGCCTATTCAAGTAACTGGGGTCATGACCCACATCCTTTTTGTAATTCTTTGTGAACAACCTGCCGCTTGGCTAGTAATAGTTTATTTAGAGAAAATAGTGCTGGATAATGCCTTGGATTTTTTTGCTTCTTAAAGTTTTGAAAGAGAATCTTTTTTCTTGTTTTCTTTTTTTTAAAAAAGATTACACTTCTATTCCCCCCCCTTTTTTTTCAGGAAGATGAAAAACCCTGCAAATATATTGCACCATAGCTTGTAATTCATTTCTAGAAATTTTATATTTGCATTTCATTATTTTACAATTCCACTCTGGAACTGTTTTTTAGTTTGAAGTCTTAAAAAAAATCCACAAGCACTTTGTGTTAAGAGATGACAACAGTGATTTCTCCTCTTAATCTCCCCATTTACGAGTGTTTTGCATTTTAGGCCTCTTCAAAACCTGGAAGCTATCTTTAGTTCTGCTTCAGTAGAGCAATTGTTCCTAGTTGTGCCTGTTCTGATTAGTTCTAAATAGTGCAAAGAGACATTAGGTTATGAGAGTGCATCTATTCCTTTATGCTGACTTGTGAATCTGCTTGGCCTTTGTTAGTTAACACTATACCTTCTTAATCTGTTTCCATCTGTGAATCTTTGGTCTTCATTTCCTCAGCATGGAACAATCATACTTTTCCATCTGCCATGTCTTGAGGCAGAACTGACCTTGGTTCAGCTTTTTGTGAGCCCTGCAAAAGACCATAAAATGGCTTCACTGTGCAAAAGTTGATTCATGCTACATAACTTTAGAACAATTCAATATGTGATGGCTACTGAGGTTCTGTGTTTTCTTCCCTCTTTTTGTTTATCAACATTTAACACTGAATTTGCTAATGACTATTAACTCTTCCTTGAATAGGTTTTCTTATTGTCTAGTGCTGAGAGGCATAGGGGCAGAACAAGAAATCAGTGACATAATTTCAACAAAACCAGAATTTTTCCCTGCTTCCATTCCATTTACCCCTGGAACTTTATTTTCCTTTGATTCTGGTAGACAGAGAGCAGGAAAGTGCTCTGGAAGGGCCCTAGGGATGCTGTGGAAGCAATAGGATGTGATGCCTCTGAAGAAATCTACTGGGAGACTAGTGGGCCTCCATGTGTTGGTGGTTGGCAATTGTAAGAAAAGCCTGCTAGACTAGATGGGCCAGAGTACAATTCACCAAGACATTGCTTATGTTTTTAAGATGCAGACTGGATATTATAAATAATCCTCAGCTTGCAATTTCTCCACCCTGGCAGAGTGCTCTTAGTGATAATCATAATTTGTTTCCCTTTAATTTGTCAGTCCCTTTGCTTGGAATAAAGTCTTCAAAACAGAAAAGTAGGTCTTTTCAAGGTGACCCATTACTAGCCCATACTAACCATATCTTTGACAATTCGGCACAGTGTATTTTCACAGCTCCACTGTGAAATTCAGACTGGTAAAACTGCTAGAGTGTGAACAAGAACTAAATAATTAACAATAGGGTAAGGTGATAGGAATGAAATTACTGAGTAAAGACAACATATATCTGGAGTAGGCTTGGAAAGCTAAAACAGGAAACATGCCCCAGATAACAAGAACTCCAAAAGAACAAGGGATTTGTTAGTGCTTGGACATAAAAAAGGAGGCTGTCTAAGATAAGAAAAACAGGTGAAATCTGAGAAAGTTGGTTTAAGAATTGAAAATACTTTTGTCTGTCTCCTAATGCATACAAGGTTATTTTCTATAATCTTACAAAGAATGACTATTGTTACTTAGGACAGTAATGTTAAAAAGGATAATTGCAATTAGTCTGACAGTCTTATAGAATTTCTTCTAGATTTTACAGATATATATTGTACTGATGCCAAACGTTTGCATGATGAACATTCAAATCCAACACTGGAAAAATCAAGAAAAACAATGTAAAGCAATAAATAGTTTCACCCTTCCCTAGATTTTCATTCTGTTATAAAATATGCAGAGTAAAATATGCCTAATTAAAAAAATTATATATGGGGTATAAATTATTCTTTCTTTCCTCCGTAACTTCTGCAAGATAAAACACTGACTTCTCCACCCCTGCCCTTCAATTACTCTGGCAATAGCTTATGACTATAATAGTCCTTTGAGGGTTGGTAATTGGGACTGGAATTTCCATCACTGAGCAATGCAGTTGTAAAGTGCAGTGTCATGTGCCACATCACTTAGTGATGTCAATCTAGGCAACCCCCCTTGCCATTGTTAACCAAATTCTACCAGTTGTCAGCTGAGGACCCATCCCAATCCAAGACATTTTAGGCTTGCTCCCTGCCAACTCCAAGCCTTGGTAAGATAAGGAACAGCCTTCAGTTCCCCCCACTGGCTTGTCTTGAGAAGAAGTCTTGAGAGGAAACCGCCATGCACAATCTTGGAAACAAAGCCTCATGAAAGGCAGGCCAGGAATGTTTGGTCGGCAACAGGAGCAAGAAAACAGCAAAGGGCAGCTAGGGCAGCTGGGCCCAAAATGGGTAGAAATAGGTGATGGGAGATAGGCAGAGATAGGCGTGAAGTGACCCTGTGGCTGGTTGTAAGTGCAGGGGAAATTTTGATCATGTGACCACAGTGCACTGCACTGCACTGATGTATTTCCCTGTGTTCTCCATCATGCAAACAGTCACTGAACAAATGGTTGTAAGTTGAGGACTGTTAATTGTAATTTCTCAAATATTAGGTCTGTACGTAATTCTGAATCCAAATCCTAGTTTAATAACATGCCCAATGTGAACTATTTTGCTATCCGTGTAAATAAAGTAACAAATTGGGATGCAGTACTTAAAGTAGTTTTGTAAACCTGGGTCAATAACTAAATGCTAGCAAAGAAGACAGGTTTTTGGCTATTGTCCCAAGATAGCTTATAAATCTTACCTTAGTGGCAAATTTATTATATGTTTTGATATTTGATGTTGTGTACAGAATCCTGATAAACATTTTCAGTTGTATTGACTTCATGAACATCTGACATAAAATGACTACATAAGAGAATCCCAATTTTACAATAAATAATATGTCATATATTTTATTATAGGAAAAACCATTGAGCAAATCTTTGCAACATGGAGAAGATCCACAGTTTGATCAAGTAAGTTATATTTGAGACAAGTAAGTTATATCTCCTTTTACTGTCTACACTGCAGTTCCATAGTTACTATATGACTAAAGCAGAAAATTACAACTTGATTAATCTTCCCTAACTGCTTTGACGCTGTTGATATCTTTAATTTATTTTAGTTTTTGTTATTAAGAAAGTGTATACTGTACTATCATTCATTGTAGGGTAGAAAATATCAGTGCAAGACTGAACCTATAATATATTATTGTACTTTCTCCCCCAATTGCAGAGCCAATTCATCAAGACATTAAAAATTGGCAACTTTTGCTGAAAATACATAACCGTAAATATTTACTTTAAGCCTTTCTCAAGGCTGAATAACATTTTCTTTCAGCCCATATAAATCTCTTTGGAGCTCTGAAAAACTTCAAAATGTTCTTACTATATATTGCTTAATAATACAGCCCATTTCTTTCTGACACCTGATACCAATTCTAAAGCATGGTGATGGAAAAGTTATGGTTTGGAGCTACTTTGTTACATCAGAAACTGGGCACCTAACTTTCATAGAAGCCACTATGAATTATTCATTGTGCCAGAAAGTGCTTGAGGATAACATGAGACCATCTGTCAGAAAATTGAAGCTCTACCCAAAGTAGATCTTATAACATAACAGTAACACTAAACATTCCAGCTCATCTACGAAGGGATCTCTGAAAAAAATGAACTTGAGGGTTTTGGAATGGCCAAGTCAAAACTCAGATTTAAACCCATCAAGATGGTTTGGGATGCACTTGAATGCTCCTTAAACATCAACAGCTGAGAAAGTTCTCCATGGAGGAGTGAGAAAAAATTCTTCTCAGTTGATGTCAGAGAGTAATAAACAGCCACAGGTAGTCCTTGACCTAGGACCATTTGTTTAGGACTATTCAAAGTAACGATGGTGCATTGTGCATTGTAGCATCCCTACATTCATGTGATCTCCATGTGGGACCTTCCCAGTCAGCTTCTGACAGGGAAAGTCAATGGGGAAGCCACTGTCAGGAAAGGTCACAAGTCATGGTCATGTGATGTCTCTCTTAACGACCAAGGTGATTTGGTTAGCAACTGTGGCAACAAAGGTAATAAATCAGGTGAGGCCACATTATGCCTCACTTAATGACTGCAGCACATAATGATGAATTTATTGATACAATTGTGGTTGTAAGTCGAGGACTACGTGTATAAGTCACTCCTGTTTGACGTTGTTTCTACCAAAGGTGGAATACCAGATATTAGTCAGTAACTTATACTTATTCTTTCCACAGAAGGAAATGGCATATCTCCTAATTTTTTGTTGAGTAAATGTCTGCAAAGATAAATGTTTATAGGTTGTTTTGGTTTATAGGTTTATAGGTTGTTATATTTTATATACTGTTTGAATGTAAATAAAATACTAATATGTCCACATATATTTAAAAAGAAAGGAAAACTTTACAAGTGCTATGCTTACTTTTTTATGAAGGTATTTGTTTTAACGTTTTTATCATGATTGTGTATGCAGTGGAAAAAATTACAACATAGTTTATAAATGCTATAAAAAAGCTACCTGAGCTATTCTTTGATTTGGCCTCTGTGACTGAGATTTTTCAGTGGTGCTAAGTTTAAAATTGATTTCATAAATGTTCTGGACTTTTATTTATTTTTGGTTTCTTCCTCCTCCTCTCTCTCTCTGTCTCTATAAAGATGCACACTTTTATTCCAGATGTTGGTTAAAAGCAACTTTATATTCAAATCTTATTCAACTTGTTTAAGGAAGTTAATTCATTATTAGTTTTATAACAACCTTAGCAACAGTTCAGTGACTATCAAAGTTTTCCTGTCTCATTAAAATGTAAGACAGTTGTTACTGGGAAAGTTGTACCAGTAAAGAAATAATTGTGCTGTGCAGTGGATATTTCTTTGGGGGGCAAGCATGCCACAGTGACAGAAGCAGGAGCATCAGGCCATGGTGGT
Source organism: Vipera berus (assembly GCF_964194415.1). NCBI lineage: Eukaryota > Metazoa > Chordata > Lepidosauria > Squamata > Viperidae > Vipera > Vipera berus. The sequence goes on from NC_138206.1 coordinate 25,235,352, forward strand.
GCGAGCCCTACAGGTTTGTGCATGAAGTCTGTGGTCACATACTGTGGACAAAGTTTGCAATGTGGCCTACAAAAGGAGCAAGATCTTGCAGTTGCCTAAGGCCTGTGCTTGCCATTTCTAGCTTGGTTCTTAGGCATGTGCAAACCATTTGGAGGAGTGCTTCGCAAAGTGTTGAGTTACTACATCCTGTTGCAAGCTCAACAGATAGATAAAGGATGCATCATATTGTCTGAGTACTTTTGAAAAGTAGAGCAATTAGAAACAATGTGGTGCCCTTTGTTTTGAGAAATGGTTCAGAGGCGTACTTCTATCACTGTGTGAAGAAGGTCTCCAAATAATAATAACAACAATGACAACGACGACGATGACGATGATGATGTTGGAAGGGTCCTTGGAGGTCATCTGGTCCAAATTTCTCCTTAATTCTAGGTTGTTTCCATGCATTGCTTCTTGTCTTGCCTTCAGGTGCTTTGGAGAATAGCTTCTTTGTGGCAAATCCTGAGATATTGGAACACTGCTATCATGTCACCCCTCAAACTTCTCTTCATTAAACTAGACATACCCAATTCCAGCAACTGTTCCTTATATGTTTTAGCCTCCAGTCCCCTAATCATCTTTGTTGCTGTTCTCTGTACTCTTTCTCAACATCTTTTTTACATTGTGATGTCCAAAACTGGATGCTGTATTCTAAGTGTGGCCGTAGCAAGGCATTGTAAAGTGGTATTAACACTTCACATGGATCTTGATTCTATCCCTCTATTAATGCAGCCTAGCACTGTGTTGCCTTTTCTGGCAGCTGCAGCACACTGCTGGCTCATATTTAAGTGATTGTCCACTTGGACTCCGAGATCCCTCTCACAGTTACTACAATTGAGCAAGGTACCCCCTATACTATACCTGTACAAATGAATTGCCTATCCCTACTAATAATAAAATTAATAAAGATATATAGTAGTTTATATTCTGATTTGACAGATCAATAACTTTTTTATTATTACTTATGTCAGAGCAAAAATACTTTAGGTGACTTATTTTTCAAATTCTTTAAAAAAATTATGAAAAGTATATTTGTATAGACTGTTTTCAATGCCCGGCTAGCAGGGCGTTTGCTTGTGTAGGGTGGGTATCTCAAGCTGCATGCTCTGTAGTTCATTCAGGTTGGAAGAACATGATCATCTTGTATAACAAGGATCCATTTGTACATCTGCACACTCGCTTTCAGTAGTAACACAGAGCTAGAATTCTTCTCATACTGGCTGTGATTCCAATAAATGGAGGGGTTGAGTAACCAGCATGCTGACATAGACGTTCCTCCCTTCCTGTATTCTAAGAGTCGGTCTCTGTAAATTCCACCCTTCCTTCCTGCCTTATAAGACCAATGACCAAAAAAAAATTAAAAAGCTAAGGAGACACTGTGGTAATATTCTAAATTACACACAGCCTATATGTATTTAGTTTACACTGGGCAGCACTGTTCAATAAATTAGGCATTAATAGGTGAAGCTGCATACCTGTAAATTATACATACTATTCTTAATAAACCAAGCTGAGACCCATGCAGCTGCTTCTTCAAATCAATAATATATTTATAACAATTATCTTATTAATAGACCATTGGGACGAAATACCCAGTGATGAAAATAGGAGAATATTGATGAAAAACCATGTGGCAAAAGTTAATTTGTTTATATGTCAGACTTCATAACTGCCCACTTCCCTTGTAGAAGGGCTCTATGGGTTATCACCATAATCATCAGGTGAAAATCTATATCCACTCAGAATTTTACTGAAAGTACAGCCAACAGGCAGCTGACATTGTAAATCTGCCAAATGAGAAAAGCAGGAACAAATGAGAGAGAGATGAGGCATTCAGAGAAAGAAATGGTCATTCTTCACTTATCAAGAAAAATCTCAGTACTTGCAAAATTCCATTACCAAGGATCAGCAAATGCACAGGAAATGGGAAGAAATTTGTAATGTGAGGTTGGGATAAGGTTTAAGAAAAAGAAAGGGGACTACAATTACTATTTCAGTTTCATTAAAGCTTTAGGTTGAAGTTGAAACTCAAATACTTTGGCCACCTAATGAGAAGGAAGGACTCACTGGAGAAGAGCCTAATGCTGGGAAAGATTGAGGGCAATAGAAGAATGGGACGACAGAGAATGAGGTGGCTGGATGGAGTCACTGAAGCAGTAGGCGTGAGCTTAAATGGACTCCAGAAGATGGTAGAGGACAGGAAGGCCTGGAGGAACGTTGTCCATGGGCTCGCGATGGGTCGGACACAACTTCGCAGCTAACAACAACAAAAGCTTTAGATATAGCTTAAGGTTGAAGGACATACCATTTTATTTTCTGTCTTCCAAAGGGCATTGATTTGGGCAATCTTCATTTTTATTTTAGCTTCTTCATTCGACACTGATTGTTTGTGCAGCTGAAAAAAAACTACTGAGTTTTTTGCAAATTTGCAAATTTAGATGCAATAAAAACCCAAGATGGAATCCCAATATTTTGTTTCCTTCATTGATTTACCTTCATTTGAAGAAAAACTTAAATACATTTTCCTAATATGGGAGAATTAGCTATTGGGGATATTTTGATTAGGAAAAATTGCATGAGGAAACATCCAGCACTGCACTTATTTGAAGGGGAAAGGGGATAGAAGAAAACAAATTCCAGCAGATTCATTTCAATAAGACATTGGTTAAGGTGTGGAACTAGGAATCAGGAAATCCATATTCAAATTTTATGTCAGCTTATTAGCTAACTTTCCTTCCCTTAGATATCCTTGATATAGATTCAGGAAGATTCCATACTTGGAGAGACAATGCCCCTGGGACTCTGGAAACATAAGCTTCTCCGTGCTTCTTTCTACTACAGAAACCATTCATACTAGGCTCACTCACTATAATTTCATAAATACCCAGAGTACACAGGATAATTTTATACTTCCCTGTTGCTTGCAGATACCAGTCCTGCAACAACATACAATGTTGCCAGATACTTAAAATCTGTCAGAAGATAACCTGTGCCATAAACCAGTTTTAATGAGCACTTTGTTTGTCATTCTAGAGTGTTCTGTACTGTGATAGATTTGCCATGTTCCTCTATGCTGACCTACTCTTCCTATTCTTCCTCTTAGATTCTTTTTAGATTTTTAAAAATACTTTTAGTTTTACATTTAACATTGATATCTAATTTTTGATTTTTTTATTCTGATGCTTTTTTAAAAAAAGTTATACCCTACCCTCCTTATGCTAACCTCCTCTTTATTTTTGACCATAAAAACTTTTGGTTTTATTACTGGTTAACTAAGCTTTCTTGCTTTCTCTCAACTATACCTACTTTACAATTTATTTCACCATGGAAATGAAATATATCTACTTTGAGCTCCTGGAAGAAAGGAGAATATGTACTAAATAAATAATATAAATGAATATACAGTAGTCTAAATTAAATTAAGGCAACATGTTTATTATGTATTTATTTATTCTAATAGTCTGTGTTTATTGGACATACTGTATGACCAAATATTTTTTAATGGCTGGCTTTAGACCACTAGTTGCTGTAAGTGAAATTTACAAGTCGGAATATTTAATTATATGGTCTGATTTGACCTTTTATAGTTTTGGTTTGAACTTTCCAGATTTGTTAATATAATTCAATTGTTAAAAGTTTGTACATTCTTCAAGAGACTATAGCTCTGTTTAAAAAAGTATTTCAGTATCAGATATGTAAAGCAAATCTTTACAATTGAATTTTATCACTTCATGTATATCATTTTGTTCATTTATTTCATAAAGTCATCCAACATGGGATGTGCTAGTATGAACAATTAAACCATCTCCAGTTCAGTTAGTTAAAAAAGGGAATACAGAGTCAATTGTGTGAATACTTCATTAAATAATCAGGGCTGATTTGGGGCAGTCATGCCTTATATAAATCTTAAACTTTAGCTCTCACCATACAGATTTTAAAGGCATGCCATGTCTCAATCAAAACAAAATATTACTAAACCAGCCAGTTTGGTCTAGTGCAGGGGTCAGCAACCTGAAACAGTGAAAGAGCCACTCGGAACCGGTTCCCTCACAAAAGGAAAAACTGGGAGCCGCAAAAAATATGTGTGCATGTGCGTACATGCGCGCATGCGAAGAACAGGGTTTGACTGAAGAGTGGAGCCAAGGCGAGATATGCACCTACCCTGCATATTTGAATTGATTGGTTGAATTTTTTTATTCCCACTTTTTTTTTTGGACTGCACATGGCAGAGGACTGGGAGCCGCAGGAGATGGCTGAAAGAGCCGCATGCGGCTCCGGAGCCGCGGGTTGCAGACCTGTGGTCTAGTGGTTAGGTCTAGTGGCACCAGGCTAGAAAGCTGGAAATCCTGAGTTTAATTTCTGCTTTAGCTATGAAAGCCTGTTGGGTAACAGTCACTCTCTCTCATCCAAACCCATCTCAAAGAGAATTGATTAATGATTGCAGTATATTTTTAGTAGACTGTACCTAAATATGTTTTTTTTATTTTTATGCATTTTCCCATAGGTAATTAGTTCAATGAGCTCTCTTTCAGAGTATTGTCTACCTTCTATCCTGCGCACTTTGTTTGATTGGTATAAAAGACAAAATGGCATTGAAGATGAATCTCATGAATACAGACCAAGAACAAGCACAAAATCCAAAAGGTATGCACCTGGAAAACTTTTTTGATTGCTACTTATGTTTTATGGGTTTTTTGTAAAAACTAAAAACAAAACCCCTGCTTCTATATAGAATTTAGCTTTAAAGGATTTGCTTCAGACAATATTTGTGGGTGTGTTAAAAGATTTGCTTCAGGCAATAGTTTGAGGGCTTTCATTCTCCAATCCTGTCAAAGCATAATGAAGAATTGGAATTCTTTGCAATTCTGTGGAATTCTCTTTACTCCTGTTGAATTTAAATTCCTGTTGAATTCTCTTCACTCCTGTTGAGAATAGACAGAGAATAGACAGAGCCAATCAATGCTTCCTTAGAAGGGTGCAAAAAAGAGTGCAGAAGTTGGAAATCAGCGGCCTGCACTCTGTGGCTCTTCCTAGTTAAAGAAGTAAGCTGTAGAAGGAAATGTAAATCCAACTACAGGCTAAACCATTATGCTATGTTTGGCACCATTAGAACTGCTTGTTTCAGAGATATTATCTGAATCCTGGGCTATGGTAGCCTGTTAGTGAAATGCGTCCTTACATAAATGCAATTGTCACTGCTCTTTATCTACTGGTAAATATTGATGTCTGTTTTATGTCAATTGCCTTACTGGTTGTATTTTTATATGAGATACATAGAAATAGTGAGGGTTTAGAAATAGTTAAATGAGGAAATAAACAGAAACTAAATCTCTTAAATTAGGGAATGATATAGGAAATGAAAGGAGTAAATATTGTATTGAAACACCTTAAAAGCTTGTCAGATGAATTTTTGACCTCCTTACCCTAAAATAGACTAATTAAAAACTGTTTAATTTTATATTTCATTGTTCACGACAAGATAACTTTAATTATGTTTTCTCATTTTTAAAGTGATGAGCAGCAACGAGACTATTTAATGGAGAGAAGAGATCTTGCTATTGATTTTATTTTTTCTTTAGTATTAATAGAAGTATTGAAACAGGTAAGTCATTTTTGAAATTTTTAATATTTAATTTTAATGACATATGTTTGTCACTCTTCTAGGGAAAGGTATGTAAGCCTTTCAAATAAAGAAAGAATGTATATAAACGGCTATGGGTTTCCACATAAACTGGAATTTTGAAGGTTTATTACTTTGTAAATAGCATCTTAAGATTCTGGGATTCACACTTTAGTTACAAATCGTGTGTGTGTGTGCGTGTGTATCGACTAGAATGTGAAATAATGTTCTCTGATGTACTCAGCAGAGAATGAAAGCAGGTTACGGTTTAGGCGGGTGTCTTTTCATTCTGTTCCTCCACTTTTCTTCATCTCTTATCTGCTAGATTAGGCTTCATTTTCTAAAGGAGGTTGAGTCATAGAAAGACATTTCTGTTTTTCCTGTATAAATAATGGGAAGAAAGAATTATATCTTAATTCTAAATACATTTTCTAGAAGGAAAGCTTCATAATTTTAGCAAAATGTACTTTTAAATGTGGGGGAACAATAGGTAAAACAAATTAATTAAATTACTTCTATTTGGTGGTTTACAGTTTGTTGCTGTGTTTCCTATTTCACATTTATAAGCATTTGGACAATAATCTTGAAAACTCAACATAGTGCATGTGTGTCAGAATTAAGGAGTATTATCTTTTGGAGGAGAAAGCAGAAACATGTAGTGGTTGGCTATACTTGCCATTAGTCATCCTCAAGTATGAATTTTGTTAACTGGTTGTTCATTTGTTTTTCAGATTCAGCTTCATCCTGTAATTGATGGTTTGGTACATGATGTTATTAATTTGGCTTTCAAGCACTTTAAATACAAAGAAGGGTAAGACTTGTTCCTTCCTAAATCCACGGATTTAGACTACACTGACATCAATAGTTACTTAGGTTTAGTAGTTAACCCCTGGCAGTATAGAACATGACCTTGTTATGAGGTAGGAATGTGGGAATCTAAATTTTGGGAGTAAGGACTTCCTTTTAAAAGTCACTTTCTTAATCAGTAACTGTTCTACCTTCCTTTAGGGAAGTTTGATATTAGGGCTTAAGAGCCCCTTCATAAATTTAGTATTTGTGTAAGTCCCAGATAAATAGATAATTCCTGTTTAATTCTATAATGCAGGCATACCATTTCCCCTATTTCCAGTTAATCAGTCTTTATCATAGGGAAGTCTTACTCTTTTGCTAGTATAGTGGTGAATCTTAACAAGATTTGTCTGGCAAATCAAATATTTCATGTCTATTACTGACTCTATATCTTTCTTATACCCTGTGCTGGTACATGACCATAATAAAGATTGATTTTATTCATATGAAATTAGATTTTTATGGAGTAACTACTCTTTATAAACTAAGCCAAAAATTAGATTTTTATGGAGTTACTACTCTTTATAAACTAAGCTAGGTTTCAACACTATGGAGATAATGCTCTTTATATACTAAACCGGGTTCACACATACAGCTAAGCCATAAGCCACTACATTTGGGTACTCAACTACACAAAATCAAAACCCAGTATATGGAAACTGAGGTGTGTGTGTGTGTGTGTGTGTGTGTGTGTGTGTGTGTGTATGTGTGTGTGTCCATTCAGGGATACCTAAAAATATTGGTCATATGAAGCTAAACCTACTGTGTAATGTATTTATGAATGTTTTAAAATTCTGTATTTTCTTAACTTTTAATAGGTACCTAGGTCCCAACACTGGAAATATGCACATTGTTGCAGATCTCTATGCTGAGGTAATAGGGGTACTAGCACAAGCAAAGTAAGTATATTTAAATAATCAAACATTAGATACCTTTCACTCAGAAAGCCAGCTTCTTCAGTGAGAAGTTTTCTGTGTATATATTTGTGTGTGTATATGCATGAGTACAGGCTAATTTTCATCCTTTGTAGGAATAGATCCTTTCCCTTCACAAATGCTTTGTTTTATCAAACTAGGTTTTGATATAGAGAATTATCTGATCTCAGAAAGTAGTTTCTGAGTAGTTAGACAATTCTAAAAGTTACAACCTTCTTCCATTGGTATTATCTTTGGAAGCTCAAGCACAAGAATTAAGTACAGTGTTTCCTCAGAATAATCTTCCAGGAGTGCCAGAATCAGAATTGATGTGAAGTTACCTCCAGGTTTCTTAAATGTCCTTAATAAAGCACATTCTATCTTATGGATTGCAAGGGAGAAGTAGGCTGATCTAACCAGAAAGATGAATTAATTCTTTCGAAGGTTTCCCCTCCCCACCATTCCTACTTTTTCTTTATTTTTTCTTTTTCTTCTTTCCATTTCTTTCCTCTTTTTTCCCCCCCAGGATAATTGAAATGGAAGCTGAAAAGAGAAATACGTTGTGACAACACTGTTTAGTTATTGATTGTCCTTGATTAAATAAGTCTATATGGTTTTTTGGGAATATTAATAATCTAATCTTTAATTTAATAATTAATAATTGCTATAATTAATGATATTTTAATGCTACAGGTAATTTGCCACCCTGTTTCCCCCCTAAATTATTGGTAGTGAGAATTACTATACACAACCTATGTTCTAATGTTACCTCTCTTTCATTACAAAGCTACATTTTGAAAAGGAAAATTTTATATTTAGGTTTCATAGCATGGGAGATTTAGAACTTGTTACATTGCATTGTGTACATTTGATTTAAGATGTAACATTGGAGACTTCATTTTCTATGTGTATGATGGTGACTTTTCCACTTGCCATAACATATTTCATAGGTTTTGTAGGAGCTGTAGAGAAAAAACTCTTGGGTATTACAAAAATTTCACTTTGTGTAATTGGTTTTATTTATTTAAATTTAGATGCTATCTGACTCCAAGGCCATTCTGGGTGGCGCACAATTTAAAACAAGTGTATAAAATATAATTCATAGTAAACGATATAAATATCCATCTTGCTGTCAGATATGTACTTTGAAATAAGCATCACCATAATTTATTTTCGTTTTGCTTGTTTTTAGATTTCCAGCTGTGAAGAAGAAATTTATGGCAGAATTAAAAGAACTGCGGCATAAAGAACAGAATCCTTATATGGTTCAAAGCATTATCAGTCTAATCATGGGGATGAAATTCTTCCGTATTAAAATGTACCCTGTAGAAGATTTTGAAGCTTCTCTTCAGTTCATGCAGGTAGCAGAGTTCCATATCAGGAGGAAGCTGTCCTTTTCTTATATAAAGACACCTCAGTGCTCCATAATGCTTATTTAATAACGAATTTCAGGAACATGTGATTTTTATTTCACAGGGCGGATAGTAATAAAAACTGGAGAATAAGATATGCCTATCACATCATAATGACTGAAAAACTATTTTCATTTGATTACTCATAATGTTAGCTTATATTTTTGTATTTGGCAGATTATTATTCTCTGTTATTTTGTACTTAATTTGGCGTAAGATCCTCGAATACATTGGGAGCTCCTTTGATTAAACTTGCATAAATTTGCACTGCCTTTTAAATAAAACTGTCAAGTAAGATGAAGGCAAAATGTTGCATATTTAAAGAAGTAGTAGCTTTGTCAAAAATATAAATATTCTTGTTTATTTATGAAACTTTCTTTTCTATTTTTGTTTATTCTAGGAATGTGCACATTATTTTCTTGAAGTTAAAGACAAAGATATCAAACATGCATTAGCAGGCTTGTTTGTTGAAATTCTTGTCCCAGTAGCTGCTGTAAGTTCTTGTTTGATTACTAACCCATCACCAAAGTCCCTGGTTAGTACACAAAGGATCCAACAGCTAGTAATAAGTTAAAATACATGCAACTTTACAACTATAGTCTGATCTTAAAATAGAATTAAAGTAACATTTTACCAAAGCTAAATTAATAACAAAAGTTAAAAACAAAGCATTTCAATTGTAAGCTAATTGAAAGATGTGTGTTTTAGTCATCTTAAGGGCCAGTATGGACAGCAGTTCTTGTATTGCACTGAGAATTGCGACTTGGGGCTTCCACAGAGAAAGTTTGACCCCAAATAGCAAATAGGCAGAACAGCTTCCACTGAAAATGGGCTTCTGGTGGTTTATGTTAATAAATGATGGGAATCTTGCAATAAGAAGTATTCTGTCAGTGTCCTGGGCCCAAATTGTTTAGAACTTTAAAGGTAGTAAATTATGTGATTCACTGTATCCAGAAAGAAATAAACAACCTGTGTTAAAACTTCAAAATTAGCGCAGTTTGCTTCTGTTTTGCACCAATGGAAATTTCTGAATAAAACACAAGGCTAGCCAAAGAAAGGATCCAAAACAGAAATAAAGGTTGGGGCTAAAAGTATATCTACAGTTGTGTTAAATTATTATTATTTAAGATATGATGAAGGTAAGAGGTGTCTGCTGATCCTCTTACTGAGGTTTTTGGCTACAGATTTCACTTCAGGGTTCAGATCAAAATTCAGATCAAGAACTCCCAAGCTGCATGCTGTGTTTATTCTTTCTATCCCATCTTGGACAGATAGATCTATCAGAGTTGCTAAAATTATGATGCCCCACAGTGCCTTCCCTTGATTCTATTTAAGTTTGTTTTCCCTTGTTCAGCTGGTGACTCTTTGTAGGCAGCATTCTCTTCTATGAGTATCTAAGCTGTACATATTAGAAAATCTGAAGTAAAACTTAATTTCATCTTTATATCTCTCTCTCCAGGCTGTTAAAAATGAAGTGAATGTTCCCTGTCTGAGGAACTTTGTTGAAAGCCTCTATGATACAACACTCGAACTATCTTCACGAAAGAAGCATTCACTGGTTAGTAATGTTGAGGTTAATATCTTTTATGAAAAGTGTCTTTAGGCAGCATTTTTTTCTTAAAATGCTTTCTGAAATGTTTCCAAAATTATATCTCTGTTTCTCATTAGATTCATTATAATTTGTTGAAAGGTCATTTTTAATGTGTCTCTCTGTCAATATATGCATAAACTGTTTTTATGTACAATATTTCAGTCATATTTAGTCATTGTGGATTTCTGGCTATTAAAAAAAGCACACCATTATTTCACGTCTACATGAGATATGTCTGGTGATTATCATAAGGCTAGGAAGAATGGGTGTGTTACTAAACAGTGAAAAGTAATGAAGTTTTGTTAATAAATAATCGGTATCCTTAATAAATAGGCCAATATGACTTCTTTTAAAACAATAATTTTCTTTCTTGTCTCTATGTAGACTTTGTATGAACTTAACAGTAGCATAGACATTTCATTTTGAAAAGATATAGCAGAGATGAAAATATGATGTACCGGATCTTAGCATTTCCATCTTTCATTCAATTATATTACTTTTGTGGGTTAATTATTCCAAAGCCTTGGGTTTCTACAAACACTTTCAATATCCTGAGTATAGGACCTGGTTAGGGATGGAGAGAAGCTTCTGCATTCATTAATGGCTCAATAAATATAGGGCGGGAATGGTAAATCTTAGCACTGTTCCAATTTTATTTATATTGATAATATTAACCCTTCAATTTGCTAAACAGTTGTTACAATGTATCAATGGTACATTTTGCAAATATGAATATAGTATGAGTTTTGGTCAGTGTCAGAAAATAATTATGATGAATGTGAAGAAAGTAATCACTTTAAGTCTAACTGAGGTCATTTGGAAAAATTTAGACACATGTTTAACTCTTGAAATAAGATGTGGTTCTCTAACTAGATCATGTCCATTGGCTAGATCAATTGAAAGTGAATGGGACTTCAAAGGGACTTCAAATCAAAGGTGTTTTGTAATATTTCAAATTACAGTTTAAGTTGAAGGAAGTAGATTTAGTTTTACAATTTATGTCAGAATCAAAGGAACACAAGATAATAATTATAAGTACCATAGAGCACCAATCTTCCAGTGAGTTCCAGGCAAAGCATAAATGTTTTATACTAAATGATTATTATGAGACACTAACCAAGGCATAACAAAGATAATTGCCCTCTGTTATTGGGTGGTAGTGAAGACATGACATCAACTGACCTCAACTAATTTTATTTTTGTTCTGTAATTTATATTTTAAACAATTTTCTGATTCATGATTGTAATAACATATTTGATTTTATTTTGATAATAATGATGAAAGATTATGATTTAAATAGTTCTTTTAATACTGAGAGTGTTTAAATCTTACTGAATGTAGTGGACATTCTCCAGAGTACATATAAATCATACTTTGCTTTTCTATCTTTTAAGCAAAACAAAAAGGGGAAAGGGGAAAAAAAACCATTAAACAAAGTGCAAGGTAGAACATTTGGAAGAGGACAAAAGGTTGGACAAAAAACTTTTTGGATCATTTAGCTTTCCCCTTTGCACTTGACCTTGTGAAATCTTTTATTTTTTATTACAATATTTTAATTGAAAAGGAAACTTTAAGAATATTTTTAACTGAAAATAATATAGTTGAAGTGTTGTAGGAAAGTTAGAAATTTATGTGACCTTATAAGGGACAAGCCATTTTGCTAAGCTTTTTCCAGTAATAGAGCCAAATAAAATACAGTTCTAAGAAAAAACATTTATTTAGTGGATTATTATTATATAAAATAGGGTGAACAAAATACCAGTTATTTGAAGAAGAACTCAAACTGCTTTTTTGTCACTACCATGAATGTATTTGTTAATCTAATAGCTTCATGACAGCAGATTCTTAATATTCAACAAATCTAACTGGTACAATAATTTACAGTTTACTGCAATTTGTCCTTGGAATGTTACATTATTCTGCACTCTGTTGCTGCATAATGTTGGGCTGCATTTCAAGTGTTCTGGATAGCGCTAGATAGAAGTATTTTATTATTTAATGGTAAACATATCCGTGCATTCATATGGAATGATCACAAAAAATCATAATAATTAAGCTTTAAAAATTGTAAGAGTTAAACTTTTTTTTAAAAAAAAAACTTTCTGTGTTTATATTGGCTGATGCATTTAATATAAGCCAGAGGGGAGATGGAGCTGTGAAGTTTAATGTGGATCTAATGCTCTAATGTTTACTGTGGATCTGTTAATAAATTATATTTCTCCTTTGCTGTCATTCAAATAATCTTATATTTCTTTTGTCTCCTATTTAGGCTTTGTATCCTCTTGTAACCTGCCTGCTTTGTGTCAGTCAAAAACAGTTCTTTCTAAATAGATGGCATATTTTTCTCAACAACTGCCTGTCCAATCTCAAAGTTAGTATATCATTTTTTGTTTGCTCTGTAGTTAGCTCTGGGTATATGTGTCATGAATCTGCCAATACTACATGTGCAATCTTGGATTCTTAATTTAGAGGTTTCCTTGCAAATCAATACATGGTTGCCCATATCTCTACTAATTATAAAGGGCACATAGCATACTGATTCAGTCAGGATGCATTCATATGATATAGAACCTCTGTCATAATTAAGTACCTTTAACCTTAGAGTACATTAAAATAGAACTAGTACTTATAAGTACATTTGTAAATATAAGAAGATGATTACTCTTTTTAAAATTATGAAGTCCACATCCTACATTTAACACGATGATGAAGAAGAAGAATTGATTATAGCTGCCCTCTCCGGCAGACTCTGGACTGCTTACAAATGCAAAACAATAAAAAGAGTTTAAAACATATTAGCCTTTAGGCCAGGCATGTCAAACTTGCGCTGTCACATGATGTTGCGCAATCGGGACTTTTTCCCCATTGCCGGCAATGGGGTAGGCGCGGTTTTGGCATGACACATCTGGCCCATGGGCCGGCACTTTGACATGCCTGCTTTAGGCAGTCCAGACTAAAGATATAGTTATTAAAAAGAAAATATAATTATTTACTTTAACATCTACTTAACAAAGTTGTGAAAAATACTTAACATAATTGTTAAAAATAAAGGGATGACAATCTTTGTACTTTGAAAGGTAAAAAAGATGTTGCAGTGTAAATGTTCGTGTGTCTTCTTCCTCTCAGCTAGGAATATGTTATTTGAATAAACTTCATTTGATTGTCTCTCCAATCCATCCTGAGTTTTGCATAGTCCTAAACATTTATTTTCCTGGGTTCCAAGATCACCACAAATGGGAACTGCAGCCAAGAAATTAAAAGACGCTTGCTCCTGGGGAGGAAAGCTATGGCAAATCTAGACAGCATACTAAAAAGCAGAGACATCACCCTGCCAACAAAAGTGTGTATAGTCAAGGCCATGGTCTTCCCAGTTGCAATGTATGGCTGTGAAAGCTGGACCATAAGAAAGGCTGAGCGCCAAAGAATTGAAGCCTTTGAACTATGGTGCTGGAGAAGACTCCTGCGAGTCCCCTGGACTGCAAGACGATCAAACCAGTCAGTCCTAGAGGAGATCAACCCTGACTGCTCTTTACAAGTCCAGATCCTGAAGTTGAAACTCAAATACTTTGGCCACCTAATGAGAAGGAAGGACTCACTGGAGAAGAGCCTAATGCTGGGAAAGATTGATGGCAATAGAAGAAGGGGATGACAGAGAATGAGGTGGCAGGATGGAGTCACTGAAGCAGTAGGCGTGAGCTTAAATGGACTCCAGAAGATGGTAGAGGATAGGAAGGCCTGGAGGAACGTTGTCCATGGGGTCGCTATGAGTCTGACATGACTTTGCAACTAACAACAACAAAAACATATGCCAAGATTAGTCTTCTATAAACAAAGATTTTCTTCTAGTTTTACAACAACTTGCCTGCCGATACTACCTCTTGTTTTTCAGAATCACTATTTTAGCTCTAAAATCACTATAAACATCACTACTGGTATATTCGAAAACAGAAAAGGTCATATAAGGTGACTGGCGAGTTTTTAACTCACTCTTCCTCCTTTTATGTCATAAATATTTATATGCTGTTTAGATGGCTAAGCTTTCCAGCTTTATTAACTGAAATACAGCTTTTAATGACAAATAGACTTATGATTGGTGAGAATCAAAATTTAACAGCAAGGTTTATTATCTTTTTATGCTTAGCTGAATAAAACACTATTGCTTAAAAACTGTCAGTTGGTCCTATTGCATAAATACTATCTGAATTATATTTAAAAAACTATTTACTGAAAAGTTGACTCGTTTTGCTTAGATTCAATCTGAGCATTTCTGTGGTATTTCTACAAAGGATGGTTGGTTACAAAGCTAAATAGTTGTATTGTTTTTAACTAGCAAAATGTAAAGGAGACAATCAAGCAACCTAAGAAATCCTTAGCAGAACTTCTATGTCATAGAATATGTATTGAATCACAGAGTTAAAGAACTGTTTAAGCCTCAGTTCCTGCTCAATGAAGGAATCCAAATGAAAGCATCCCCAACAGATGGTTTTATATCATCTGCTTAAATACATCCAGTGAAGGAGAACCCAGGTTCAGGATAACTGGTTGAACATAACTGCAATGAAACCTTCTCTGAAATGGAATCCATATTCTCTCCTGCATTCATGAAACAGCATTCTAGAGCATCCATGAAAAAGCATGTTTTGACCTTATATTTCAATCAGTATTTTACTAGTATATTACTTCTCCAACTTCTCTTCTGAAAATTAAACATGCTCAGTTCTTTCATCTTTCATCATACAACTTTGTTCCTTGTTGCCCTTCTCCAAACCTTTTCCGGTTTCTCTTTTTTCAAGTAAGTTATCTGGGCACACTGAGAGTGAAGTCTGATTAATCCATCTATCATAGTTGCATATAATAGTATCATAATATGACAGGAAAAGGATACAGATCTTAATATACTGCAATATATGATTCTCTTATGCACTTTACTAAATCATATGGTTCACTGAAATGCAATTACTGCTAAGCTTGTAAGCCGCCCTGAGTCTTCGGAGAAGGGCGGGATATAAATGGAATTAAAATAAAATAAAAATTATCTGAGTTCATACAATACATTAGGCTATAAACCTTGGTTTACAAATAACAATTGCTAGATTCATAGATCATATGCTAATACAAAATCAAACACATTTCATTATGATTTACCAAGTTTAATAAACCCAGCCTGTGTAATTCTCAAGCTCAAGTTATTTTTTGTTGGCTTATTGACAGTACACTGTCTCATATTTCATGACCATTGAGATGTGCATTTTGTAATGTGCACCTTCTAGTTAATGTTATAAAACTGTATATAAAAATATTGTAAAACATATTTATATAAAAGCTGACAGATTGAATAAATTACTTTGCAAAAGGTAGGTCCCATTTTCTTTGTTAAAAGCATTTTGATTAAATATGCAGTAAATAATAGAGTTTCTTTTACCTGTCATTTTAAAGTGATGTTTTGAATGTTAACATTGACTTTTATGTAAAGGTCATATACCAGTTATATGCTTGAGATATGAAATATTCACATTTTGCCATATATATTTTTTTAAAAAATCTGTTTTAAAGTCAATTTGCTCATCTGGCTTTAAAAGGACACTCCAGATGAAAATGTTGTATTTGTGTAGCAGATTATTTGGCTTCTGTCACACTTTAGAGTTACAGTAGATGCTAGACTTTGATGACAAAACAAAGTTGAAGACATAGCTATCCATTCAAAACTTAAAAGTCATGACCAATAAGAATATTTCTGATTCCAAAGACTGAGAAGTCTTCTGCACTTTTAAGACATGTTCAACTTACCCATTGCTACAGTGAAAAAACAGTGTTCTTTCTCAAACTGTTGAATTCAAGCATACATATTTCAAGCTGGAAACATCATAAATTTTAAATATATTAAATGTTTGTCCTCTATTTCACTCTCTTACAGAGACAGATCTCCATGCATTACTTTTATCAAATCCAATTGATATGAAAGTAGCACATTTGTTTATTTTTTTATGTTGTATTGCTATCTTTCCCTCTGTGTAGGGGAATGATAATATCATTATTTTACTTATCATCCAAATTTTAGCAGTTCTCCAAGTTTACCATTTATAGGGTGCACCCTTATAATTTGTCAGCATTCATAATATTCTTTTTTTTCATAATATTATGTTTCTCCGTGTACTCAAACATTTACAGCATTAGCTTCAGTTTAGTTTTCAAGATTTCATTCATATTATATAATATATAATATTATATATACATATACATACACACACATACACACACATATACATGATACACACACACACATGCACATATATATAATCCCTTCATTCTGTATCATACATTTTGATGCTTTAATTCATTATCTTCATCTTTTCTTTCCTGCATGTATCTTCCTCATCTGCACTCCATAAAATTACTTCATTCAGATCTGTTACATACTTCTCATTTTCTCAATTCCACAAAAATGCGGCATGCTGTATCTAATTCTCTCTCTGTAATATCATTGCTTAGCTCATATTGTTCATGCCATGAGAACATAGCCCAAATACTTTGCCTCTCCTATCATACTTGGCATAAAGTCTGCTATGTATTTTTTTCCTTTTCTTGCAGCAACCCAAAGAAGGCCATAATCCATATTTTGTAGATTTGTCAGTCTTAATAGTTGTCATATAGGCATTACAAATAAAATGCCCTTTTTCAGGTTATATGAATAAAAATATAGGTTTCTTAAGATTTAGCAGCCATATGAAATATAAACCAAGATTACAGTATATTCATGTTGTTGTTTTTTAGAACAAAGATCCAAAAATGGCTCGAGTTGCACTGGAATCTCTCTACAGACTGTTATGGGTTTATATGATTAGAATTAAATGTGAAAGCAATACAACTACCCAAAGGTATAGTTATATATTCATATTTAATTTCAATGTAATTTTTCTCATATAGTGAGCAAATCACTAAAGCTACTTTCAGAGTAATCCAGGGGTATAATTAGTGCCATATAATGCAAAGGAAGAGATAAAATATCTGAGTTACATTTTGATATATATCCTCAGCATATTTGTAGGTTATAGTTTGATAAATATACATTTACATTATGGAATTATCCTTTCATTTAACCACATTTGCTGTGCCGTCAGTATTACAGTATATTCCTGACACAGGGAGTCTCTTTTTGTCTCAATTTTAACAAATCTTAGAATGCACTGGGCAGAATGACATTCTGTCTTTTAATCTGGAGAAAACATTTTTGTCCATTATTATTATTTTTCCTGTAGGATTTTTCTAAACAATTTTCAAAAGTTTGATTAAGGTAGCATAAAGCTATATTGCAAGAAATGAACTTGTCACAATGTTGTTTTTTTAATTTTACAGTCGGCTTATAACAATCATCACAACCCTTTTTCCAAAAGGTTCCCGAGGTGTGGTACCACGAGACATGCCTCTGAACATTTTTGTGAAAATTATACAGTTTATTGCACAGGTTTGAAAAACTTTTATTTTTTTTAAGCAATGGAATGTTTTATTGATAAGTTTTACATTGTGTCTGAGTTTTGCCTCTTTAGTCATAACATGCTTAAATAGTCAGTTGGAAGTATCATAGAATATGAAAACTGCACTAAATTCTGGTAATGGATTTAATAAGTCTCAATTATACCATCTCATATCTGTCAGGATGAGGTATTTAAGTTCTACATGGGATACAGTTATGTCTTCTTCTGCTTTACAATATCCTAGATACACAATAATCTCCATTCATTGTTTATGTAGAAAGTCTTGTTATAAATGAGGTCTTGTTAAAAATAAGTTGGAGTTCTATGTCGATTTAGAACTCTGATCATTCACTCAGATTTATACTAGAGATGCAACAAATGTTATTATATTTTCATGTGCAATATATATTTTGCTACAGGAACGTTTGGATTTTGCAATGAAAGAAATCATTTTTGATTTTCTTTATGTTGGAAAGCCAGCAAAAGCATTCAGTCTAAATCCAGAGGTAAGGTATCATTATTAATATATTTTTTCAGATTTAAAAAAAGTATAATATGTCTTTAAGAGAAAAGCAAAGAAAGTGGGTCAGTGTTATCTAGTGCTCTTTGTTCTGGCATAAGGGATCAACTCTCATCTGTATCATTCTTCAGGTCCTTAATTGCTCTTTCACATTACCTAAGCACATGTTTTTACAGTGCTCTACATACACGGAAAAATTCCATTTAATTTGTAGAAATTTATTTATAAAATTTATATGGCTCCCCATCATAAACATATAATTTTGGATGGTTAACAACACACACGAATAAAAATTAAAATGCAATTAAAAGTGGATATAGTAAATAACAAAATACAAAATCCGAGGAATTTCACACATTATTCTTAATTATATACTTGCCTATGTGTGTTTGATATCTCCTCAATCCTAATACCTAAGGGAGCAGCCAGGTTTTTGTAATCTTCCAGAAAACAAACAGGATTGGGGCTCTGCATGAGAGACTGTTCCATAGTTGTGCTGAGAAAAGTAAGGAAGATAGCGGGGGGAAAACTAGGGAAAAAGCAACACTTTAGCCTATTTGCTAATTGTAGCATATTTTTAAATATTATACAAATATTCTATATCTATTATACTTCTACTTTCTTGATTAGCTAGTTAGAAGCCTAAAATTACTGACCTGACACCCCACTATTTCACAAAACCTTTTCCATGTTACTGTATTCTTACCGGTACTCTTTAATTCCCACTGGAATCTAAATTCACATACGGAACATGTTCTTTGGAAAGTTCTGAAGATACTGCATTGATCTCCAGCTATTTTCAGTGTAATCTCTTCAGGTCAGGTGAGAGTAAAGAATGCATTAGTGCTAATCACATAATTGTTATTTTGTTTTCATCATCCATCCATCAAATTTGCAGAGAATGAATATTGGTCTGAGAGCTTTCTTGGTTATTGCTGATAGTTTGCAGCAAAAAGATGGGGAACCTCCAATGCCTGTTACTGGAGCCGTACTGCCTTCAGGAAACACGCTACGAGTGAAGAAAATTTACTTGAGCAAAACTCTCACAGAGGAGGAAGCTAAAATGATAGGCAAGTATCAGACATGTCTTCCGCGTGTTCACAAATGTGTATGACAACTTGACCCAAATTTCACCCACATTGCTAGCCCTGAGAGTTCATTTCACTGTTGAACTGAGTATATCCAAATGCTTCTTTTGGAGAATGCAGCTTGAGGGAAGTTGAATCACAGTTTGGTTGCCTGGGGACAATTTCTAGTTGCCAGTAGCAACTAAAAATTATGCAAATGTTGTATAACCCATTTATTATGGTGTACTGTTTATTTTTTTGTATTAAATTTTTTCAGAATTTAACTCTGGCAGAATAGGACTAGTAATTATTAATCTATATAATCAAAATAGAAATCACATGGAATAACTGCTAATAATGTGATATTCACATGATTAATATTAAGTTATAACTACTGGAAAAAATAAAGCAGTGTTATAAAATAAAGATTTCTCAATGGACATTTGTTAGACTAGTTGTAATATCAGTCCTTTGCTTGTATATGTCTTGAATGTAAATACAAGAAAAGGATAGTTGTAAATCCATTATCTCATTAGAGCATGCTGATAAAAATTCCAGAGTTTTAGGGATATGGCATTATTAAAGAGATGGTCCTGGATCAGCTCATCAGTTTGATTCAATACTGCTGCTAAAAATGTTTCTCTATTTAGAGTTGATTGAACAATCAGTTGAGACAACTAGTCCTAAAAGCCATCAAAAGTCCTATGCTGATTCATATAATACAAAGCAAAGCAATGTTTTCTCTAAAAATCCTATATGATTCTATTCTGAGTTTTATAAAAAAAAATTCTTATAAGAGATTAACAACTGTTTGTTCAAAATTTAAACATCTGCCGCTATGTCACGATGTGTTTAGCTTATAAGTTAATGGCATTGATGCTATCCTAAATGCCATAGTTCGCGAAAATTCTGGTGACACCTGAAATTCTCATTTTTCTACCAGAACTCTTTGATTCAGCTGGCCCAATGCAATTCAGCATATTCTGGGATTTATTCTTATCTCAAATAATTTTATCAGGGAATTCATGAGGTAGATTTAAGTAAGCAAAATCGTACTCCCAGTACCTGGAATTTTCAGTGACTTTTAAAAAAAAGTTTTACTGTCACTTTTTAGTCTGCCTAAGAATCACACAAAGAATCTATTGCCTAGGACTCTCATTTTATGATCCTTCCTAGCTCTGATCTCTATTAATATAATGTCACCAGATACTGAGGTCATAATCTGCATGTAAGTTCCTTTTCTGCATTTCACTTACCTGTGAGTTAATGTTTTTTTAATTTATATTTTGTTTATTTGGTTCATTAATATTCAAGTCAAAAGTAAATTGTGAGGCAGAACTTCCTTTATTGCAGTCCAAAATAATCAACTGTTAATTATAACACCTAAAATGTACATGTTCACATTTTTTCTGAAATTTTAGATTTACATTTTAAGGGGTCTTCCATTATATGTTTTTCTAGGCGTGTCAATGTATTATTCTCAAGTAAGAAAAGCTGTAGACAACATACTGCGACATCTTGATAAAGAAGTTGGGCGGTGCATGATGCTCACAAATATACAAATGTTAAACAAAGAACCTGAAGATATGATCACGTAAGTCTTAAATGATAATTGATTATTGAACTGGATTTATAATAGCTAATTCTTTTAAAAAGGCAAATCCTTATCTATAAAGGGAGACCTCTGGGAGTTGAAGTCCACACATCTTCAAGTTGCCAAGTTTGAGAAACACTGGTGTAGACAATAAATTCCATAATTGTGGTTAATCAGTCTTTCTTTACAATCCTTTATAAACAATATGGAGTTAGCATCTCCTTTGTGATCCCACAAAATTACTTTTTTTCATCATAGCTCTTATTGTGCACAAGATCTTCCCAAGTTAGACCTTAGCAATAGAAAAGTACTACAATGCTTTTGCTGTGTAAGGCTGTATTGATTTATACAGTAAATAATTAGCTTAATTTTTGGGAGAATGCTTAATAAGATAAATGTATATCATTTTGCTATTATTTATATATTTGTTTCTCCTGTCTAGTATTAAAAAGTGATTAATAAATTTCATATTCTTTTCAGAGGTGAAAGAAAACCAAAAATTGATCTTTTCAGGACTTGTGTTGCTGCTATTCCACGACTCCTTCCTGATGGGATGTCTAAATTAGAGCTGATTGACTTGCTATCAAGGTAAAGTGTGTACATATTCAAGAATTTTTAGAGGGAAAAATGTCATTGCTGATCAATTTGTGAAACTATAATTGGATTCTGTAGCATCTTGGAAGAAGCATTGAAACATGTTTTGTGTGCATCCAGGACCTGCTAGCAATTCCATAAATCACTTTATTTTGGATCTCACTGTAACTGCTGAAGCTAACCTTGCCTTCCTGAGAAAAGATGCAGCTGCTCTAAAGCAGGGCTTTTCAACCTTTTCACCCACTGTACCACTTTTAGGATATGGCAACATCCAAGTACCACTAGTCACCTAGCAAGGTGTCAAAAATTTGATGACCAAAAAAAAGAAGGAAAAAAGTGATGAAGTACAGGTAGTCCTCAACTTACAACAGTTCCCTTAGTGACTGTTCGAACTTACAATGGCACTGAAAAACGTGCCCACCAAGCCACAGCCGAGCAAGACACCTGCCTGCCTGCCCAGCGGCACTCTTCCTCCTGTCCAAGGTTTTCATTGTTGTGAGCATTTCTGTTGAGGATTGGCAGTGGGGGTGGAGTGGGGGGGTGTTTGGTTTTTATTTCTCCCCCCTCTCTGCTGGGTGGTTGCAGCAGGTTTTGGTCATTTCACATGACCCTGGGACACTGTGACCATCATAAATATGAATCAGTTGCCAAGCATCTGAATGTAAATCACAAGACCCTGGAAATGCTGCAACATTTCAGCTGATCGGCGCTTCTTCTGGGCTCAGAAGCACCAGGATCAGCGCCGAGCTCCAGCTGGAGCCTGGTGCTGATCCTGGCACTTCCGCTGAGCCCCGAAGAAGCGCTGATCCTGGTGCTTCCCCTGAGCCCTGACAGCCCTGCAGCTCCAGCCGTCTCTCACTCAGGCTTGTGTGGTGCTGCCATTCCCCTCCCCCGCTACCACTTTTCTAGGATTGTCGCGTACCACCTGCCAGGTGCCTATGTACCACAGGTGGTACCCGTACCACTGGTTGAAAAGCCTTGCTCTAAAAGATTAGAACAGTGAGCAATCTGCTTAGGCTTCTGTGTGAAAATAACAAAACACACAATCTTCCAATAATTTTTTTTATAGATCCTTACTGATTAACCTACAATCAGTAAGGCCCATAGTGACCCTACAAGCATAACAATAATTGGTTAAACCTGAGATTTTAATATTACTCAGTGTACATGGCTTGTGGTAGCCAAGCAAAATTACTGCTAAATTTAACACATAGAATTGAACCCATCAAACAGATTTCAAACATCTACTCATATAAACTGCCAGTTTAAGGTTCAGATCACCCTCTTATCTATCACCATTCCCTGGTTTTCTTGTTTTCTTTGGGCTTGGAAAGTAATAATTGCAAATAATGTCAAAAATGTAGCAGGCCCCAGGATTGATGGTGGGCTGCATTTGCCTTAGTTTTGAAGGTCAGCTGAAATGCATACCTATTTATTGCTATTATTGTATACATTTTGAATAACTTCAGTGTGTTGGTTTTTTAAAACATTGTTAAATTAAGTTGTTTGCTTAAGAATAAACTGTGTTCCTGTTGAACATTGTGATACTGATTTTTGACTATCCTTTTTTGTACCTCAAAAATTAGCATTTCAATAGAGATTTTGTAGTGCTAGTCATAGTTAAATATTAAACGCCCTGTGTTTGGTATCTGCACCTTTTGAAATTCCTCAGAAAGGAATTTGTACATATACAACACTCAGAATGACATAATGGGTGTCATGATGCGAGTGCCATCTGCATTCTTGCATGTGACTCAGGTACAAAAGTGGATGTCAGTATGTATGTGTCATAATTTACCATTCCCTTTGTATATAAACAGCTGAAGAAAAATCTAAGGCATGTGTCAAATGTCAAATCAGTTACTCCAGTTCATTCCAAATTCTTTGTGATATCACATTACACAGCTACAGGACAAGAAACAAACACTATTCTTTCTTTTAAATATTCTTGCTGGAATAAACTTGAACTATGAACCAGATAACAAATATTGCCATTATTGTTTATATACAAACTACCAACCATTGCTATTCAGAGTTTTTCTTCCTAACTCATTTTGTATCAACCTCATTTAGTTTATTTGAGTAAAATAAAGCTAGTATGCAAATTCAGTTTTTTTTAATTAGTCTTCTTTCAGTATCTGCCTTCACATGCATCTTGCTTCCTTTTTCTAGAATTGGGAAGCTCTGGTTTGTTTCTATTTCATAAAGGTCAAATGTCTTGCAGTTGTATCTCTGCATTCACTCACTGTGACAGTTTTGGTATATGATATTATAAAAAGAGTACTAGGTATGAGCTGGTAGAGTCAGTATCCAATTTCATTTCAATTAAATTAAATTACCAAAGGAAAGAATTATGAATGCTATGATAAATAAACCACATATTGTTTTAGTAAGCCATTTTTAAAGAAATTAATGACATCATCCTTGTTACTTTTGGAGGTAGAAGTGAAATATTTCCTGGCTTTTCAGTCTACAGCAGGGGTGTCAAACTCAATTTCATTGAGGGCTGCATCAGCATTACGGTTGCCCTCAGGGGGCCGGGTGGGTATGGCCTGGGTGGGCGTGGCCTACTGGGTGGGCGTGGCTAGAGTACGTATGGCCTACTGGGTGGGCATGGCCAACTCTACATTGTTCGCATCAAGGGTGCCTATGGGGGCCTGGGCAGGAGTGGCACAGATCTGAGGGTCTCTGGCAGAAGGAGGGTCTCTGGGCCAGGGCCAAGGCAGTGGGGGCCGTTCCCTCACTGTTTCCAGGATGGCTTCGCAGGCCACATGAAACCACTTCGCGGGCCGGATCTGGCCTCCGGGCCTTGTGTTTGACATGTCTGGTCTACAGTATTGTAATCTCCTAATACAGAGCAGGTTATCTAGTACTTTCCAGATATCCTGAATTTTAACTCTGATCACCAGAATGGCCAAAAAGCAAGGAACTGTATGAATTAGAGTAGAAAACACATGACAGGCATCATGTTGTCTATATTCAAAAGTTAAAACAACTATAAAAATACTACTTTGTACCCTCCTATTCATTTCATACTAGAGATTAGGGGAGAAAATTATAGTTTAGATAGTTTAGATATCTTTGTAAAATTAAAATTTCAAAACTAACCAGAACTTACCGGTAGTTGTAATAGACTGTAAAAAAGTGGAGCAAATATTAATACTTTTTAAAACCAAGCTTGAATGGTAGCTTTCTTGATAGCCTGCTTGTTATGAAGATGAATTAGTAACCTATATAACTAACTTGGTAATTTTGAAATCAGAATATTAAAAATATTATACGTGTCTTGAGTGTTACTATACTGGTTTGTTTTGAAAATAAAAATATCTATCTGTCATGTATCTATCTTAACTATACTTGAATTAAAATAAGATTAATTTTACGATATTATTTGCATTGTATTTTACTTCAAAATTAATTACTTTCTGATATGTTATTTCAAGAAAAGTTGAACATATAAACTTACTCAAATCTGCTCAGAAACAAATTCCATTATATGTTGTTATTATTAGAGATCCTAAAACTGTTGAGTGAGAAGAAATTTATAACATTAACGGTTAGTAGATCTATATGACTAACTGTTACAAATAGATACTATGATTATTTTTGCTATAGAAGTTGCCCATAATTTGTCATTTCACATTTTTTTTCACATAGGCTTTCTATACATATGGATGATGAACTTCGGCACATTGCTCAGAATTCACTTCAAGGCCTACTAGTTGATTTTGTGGATTGGAGAGAGGACGTTCTTTTTGGTTTCACAAATTTTTTGTTGCGTGAAGTGAATGATGTGCATAATAGTCTCCTGGACACATCTTTAAAATTATTATTACAGTTGCTAACACAATGGAAGCTTACAATACACACTTCTGGGAAGACCAGTGAACAGACAAAAGTCAGATCTTCAGAGGTAAGATTCTAAAAGTAAAGATAACACTCCCTTCTTAACATGTTCCTTCACTTTACGGAATAGGAATACCATTCTGAATTTGGTAGACCTGTTTTTTTCAACAAGCATGGTAGCCTCCTACATACATACTTTCTAGGGAGCAAGTTCACAAAAATTTCGTGTAGAATTCCAACCTCCCTGAGAATAAGGTCTACAAATTTCATCACCATATAGAAAGGACAGGAAAGGTGCTTGAAGCCGCCAGTTTGTGTCCAAGTTCAGAAATGCTCAAGTCCTACTAACAGCTAAAGAAAACAGAAAAATGCTTGATATCATATATATCTAACATGAAGGAAATATCTATTCCACATATTTATTTATTTATTTATTTTAATTCCATTTATATCCCGCCCTTCTCCGAAGACTGTGCTTATAATGATACTATGATACACACATGAAGGACTGTAACATATTTTTATGTAATAATTAAATATTTTAATATAATTAAATATAATTTATGAACCTCTTGCTTCCCATGTATTGTTCATCACAGATAACTACAAAAGGTCTTTGTTGTGTATAAATAGAACAAGAACGGGCCTACAATGAGAGAAGAGCATTTCCTTGGAATTTCTATAATGTTACCACAAATAAACTTAAGAGTGGGAAAAACAGTAAAATATTTTATAAATAGATTATAAATAAATGTTTTATAAATAGATTACAAGCTAGTACCCTCAAATGCCCTATAAATTGACCTTGTTTTCTTCCAATTAATTCCTTCTGCAATTATATATATTTGTCCCAACCATGCTTTGTTCAACCAACAGGGAAAGGAAACACAACTAGGTGTTTTCAGAGGAGGTTTCTTACTGAGTGTTTGCATTATTTGTTGTTTGAATTTTGCTTCGTTCAATAGGTTATTCTACATACGTATTCTGAAATTGATTTTGTTGGATAGCATCTCTATAATAGTAATTATTTGGCAGAAGAAGAATTAGCCAGATTAGATGAAGTACATGATTTGGCCATTTATGTAATTCAAACTTATGTTAAAATTTAAGAAGTATGGATAATGGGCTTTGAATACTGAGTATTTCCCCATGTTATAGACTTGCTTTAAAGATGTCTGAGATTCTCTTTTTGTGCTTATTGTAATTTTAACTAGTAGCAGGAAACATACCATTTTTTGTTATGAAAATCCAGTTATGGCTGAAATCAAATGTCAGACAGTTAATGTTACTTACACATACTGTGCACCACACGGTAATCAAATCAAAATCTTTATTACAGTCAAAAACCAGCATAACACAGGGTAATGCTTTTGAAATATAAGAATGAAAAGTAGTTATTATTTCAGTGAATAGGGAGATGTACAACTCAATGCCTTTTTGTTTCTATTTCAAATTTTACAGTTCAAATTATATATTTTTCTATATTAGAACAGTCTAAAGACTAAAACATGAAACATATTTGGATGAGTTAATAAATGCTTTATATTGCAGCTGATAGCAAATGGATCCAGTCAAAGGACCCAGACTGAACGAAGTTCTTATTCAAATGTACTGCATGCTGTTGAAGGTTTTGCACTGGTATTACTCTGCAGTTTCCAAGTTGCCACACGTAAACTGGCAGTTTTAATTCTCAGAGAGGTCCGTGCTTTATTTCATGCACTAGGACAAGCAGAGGTATGGCTTTCTTTCCTGTGTCATGAGTTTGATTTTCCCCAACAATGTAATTTTGCTTTATCAGTTTGGACTGAAGTTTAATTCGTGTTTGCTTAAAAGTTAATCCCTACCAAGATCGATAACCAATAAATTTTGCTTTTAGGTTCCTCTAGTTTTCATTCCTCTGTTGTGGATGTGAGAGTTAGTGAGCTGAGTGCCAAATCAGCTATGACAACAAAGGATATGTGATTTATATTTAGAGTTCTAAAAGTATAAATTATAGCTATAGAAGGTTCAGATTAGGACCACCTGGCAGTGCAAGAAGGTTAGTTATTTCTAAATGCATCACATTTCTGATCAAGATTCATTTCTTAAAACCCCAGCAGGGAAAATGTGCAGGGACCATATGGATATCAATTCCATGGGGAATCTGAATATTGCATTTTAAATTAGTTTAATTTTAATCATTTAATTTATGATTAAAGTAGAAAACATATTGAATAGCACATCAGAGAATGTTAAAACCTATTATAAACACCAAGAAATTTCCTGAACTCTTTACATTAAACTATTGAGGTTTCCAAACTAAAATGAGTATCTGATAACAAGAATAATGGCAAGAAATATTACAAATTTTCCAGAAATATCTGTCAGTTAAGATACCTTCTGAGTTGCAAGAAAATGAGCTAGGAGATGGGTTGTTAAGTCAACTTGCTATTGTGAAGAAGAGGCAACATAGCGGAGAGGGTGTTTTTGTTTCTTTTTATAAGTTGGAGCAGAGTCTATTTTTGCAGATGTTATTAAAGCTACCTTTGAACAGTGAAAATACCAAAACTATACTGCATGCTTTCGAATTTTATTCCTTACATGAGAAGGCCTTTTTCAATCTTAATAAGGGACTACACAAGTTTAAAGGTGATTTGCTCACTGCTTGAAATCATCTCTCCTGCTTCCCATTGTCTATTTTACCCAGCTAATTTTTTTTCAGGTCCAGAAATAGTGTAATATTGATTTTTGAACTGAGCTGGTTTGGGGGAAGGGGCATTGGTATTAAGACAGTTTACTTATATTAAGACCAAGTCACCAAGTGTCCCTTCTGATATGAGATGCAGCAAAAAAATTATTTCTTCATACATTGCAGTTATTATTTTTATAACATACGACATCAGGAAAACCCAGGTGGCAGTGTGGCCTTAGTAGAGTAGAGCAGTACTTCTCAACTTTTGCAATCTAAGCTGCAGGAACTTCAGCTCCCACTGGCTGGGGAATCATGACAGTTGACCTCAAAATATTCTAAAGTTGCCAAGGTTGAGAATCACCAGAATAGAGGTTACTAATTCCTATTTGTCAACTATAAGATCATAGAGATTGTATTCCTAGTTTGTTACCCTACATTAATTGTTAAAGAAAGCTCAAAATAGTCTGTCTTCATGCCATTGGAATGTCTTAGAAAAAAGTAATTTACTTTTTCAGACTTAAGTCATATAGAATTTTCTGGTAAACACAGAATATCACATTGCTGTGATTATGGTATTAATTGGTGCCATATTTATATAACTGTTGAAACTTCTGAAAGGGAGTATTTTAACAGATTTGATTAAGACATCGCATCACATGAGATTTAGTATGTAATTACTGGGTATGGTATCTCTTTTACTTTTATCACTTGCAGAAACATGAATAAAATTCAACAAACAAGGTAGGGCAGTTTATTTCTTTCCTTCCCAGCATTACTGGAATAGCTGGAATTCATAAGGAAAAGTTTCAGTTTCTGCCAAAGGAATGTTTTGTAGCTGCTCATAATGTAATTCCAAATGCTCTGGGAAAGTAGAGATAAACTTCACTACTGCATTCTTTCTAGAGAATACATGCATAAATATAAGTATGTGCTTGCTAAAACTGTAAATAAAGTGATAGTGTTTTGCCCTAAAATAAGTGTTTACTTACTTTTGATAATTTGATAATTCTTATTAATATAATTTGTGTGAGATTAAGATTATTCATCTTTTACCTCACAAAATGCCCCCCCATTGAGTATATGTGAGTGTGGGTGTTTCCACATCAGAGGGAAAGAGAGAGAGAGAATTCATAATTTCCACACAATTAATTATTGCTACCTTCATGTGTACAGGATGATGATAGACCTATGATTGATGTTATGGACCAGCTAAGTTCTTCTATTCTAGAAAGTTTTATTCATGTGGCAGTTTCTGACTCAGTAAGTAATTTCTCATCAATAACAATATATACGCACCAAATAAATATTGTAGCCTGCAATTATTATTGTATAGATTTTTCAATTTTAGCAGAAAATCAAACATCTAATAGCAATTTTAACTACAGGTATTTCTTGATTTACAATCAGTTGTTTAATGATCATTTTATGATTTGAAATAAGCCATTTTCAACTGATTCTTGAAGTTATGACTATTGCACCACCACCTCTGCAATCTCTGATTATATTTTAAGCTCTTGGCAACTGGTTTGCTCTTAGCCACATACCGTAACTATGATGGGACTTTTTGCTGTTTTCTGGCAAAAAAAAAACCCCAACCCATTAAACATGCTGGATTCACTTAATGACCACATGATTCACTTAACAGCAATGATGATTTGCTATGATCATTAAACATTTTGTAAAATCAAGTCCAGTCATATGATGCCTTGACTTATGACCACAACTTATGACCAAAATTCCAGGCTCCATTGTGGTCGTAAGAACCAGATTCAGCTCCGTTATCTACTAGGTTTATCCTGCTAATTTAATGCACTTCATCTTCTCCCTAGAACAGACTTTTTGCTCGTTGGTTTTAATATAAATGAACAGACCTTGAGTAAGTTAATGAAGTAAATGAACTAAGAAACATTCCTCGAATGGATCTTGATAAAGACAAACTGTTCTGCATGTGAATGTTGAACAAACAGATGCAATAAACAGAACAAAAAATATGTAAATAAATCAGGAATGGAATGCTGAATCAGCAAAATGTAGTGTCAATTCTATATATGTTAGAGAATCCATCCCAGTAGAGAAGAGCCTTGTCATCAGACTTGAGGCCTGGATATCTGGCAGAGCTTTGTACCAAAGAAAATATGAAACATAGATGATTTTCTGAGATATCATTCTTTTCATTTCTTTTCACAGACAACGTTACCATTAACACATAATGTGGATTTGCAATGGCTGGTAGAATGGAATGCAGTACTTGTTAATAGCCATTATGATGTAAAAAGCCCTTCCCATGTCTGGATATTTGCGCAGTCAGTCAAAGATCCTTGGGTTCTCTGCCTTTTCAGTTTTCTTAGGCAAGAGAACTTACCAAAGCATTGTCCTACAGCTCTTAGCTATGCTTGGCCTTATGCATTTACAAGGCTACAGCTAGTGATGCCTTTGGTTGATCCAAAGTAAGTTTAATTAATGTTACAATGCTAACCTGTTTTCAAACTTAGATTTATTTATTTATTTTTCACATTTTTGAACCGCCTATTTCTCTCAGAGAAGTTACTTTGTTAGATATGTTTGATTACTTTTTAAAGAATAAACCTAACAAGTATATATGAGAATCATGTATTTGTAAACATTAATTATATTTTAAGGAGTCTGCATGATCTATTTAAGGTATTGTAGCTGGACTTCAAGCTCTTGTTTTAATATTCTTTGCCTCCCCTGGTCTCTTAATCTTTTGGTTTTACCTGTAGGTGAATTGACGTGTCATAGATCGATTTACAAATTTAAAATTAACAATTTAAAAAACCAAACTGAAGAATGTTCAGTTGCTGTGCCCACTATTATGTACTTTGAAAAATGTCTTTTATAGATCAGATCTATATAAAATGCTAAGCCAAGTTATTTGTTTTGTGTTATGCTTAGGGTGTTATGGCTCATTCAATAAAGTGTAGCTCAGTGATATGAGGCTAGTTACTGAGTTAGATGATCTGTCTATCTTGTTTGCTATTAACCAGCTGTTACTCTCTTAAGATTTCAGAATGAAACATCTAGTTTGCTGTTGATTCAATCTTTTAAATGAATTTTGTTTTATATCTGGGTTGAACTCAAAGTCTTAATTTCCTTCTCTTTTTCTTAATCTTATTGGTATTGTAATAACTATAGAGCAAAATTATATTCATATTTGATTTTAAAAATATTTATTTTAAATAATGTTTCTAGTAGTCCCATGAATGCAAAGAAAACAAGTACACCCAGCACTGGGGATCATTATGTAACTTTGTGGAGAAACTACCTGATTCTCTGCTTTGGAGTAGCTAAACCCAGCATTATGAGTCCTGGACATCTGCGTGTTTCGACACCAGAGATCATGGCTACTACACCTGATGGTACCACTAGCTATGATAATAAGGTAATTCCATATTGCAAATGAATTTACAATGTGACTAAAATGTTTATAGTTAGTATACACTTTTGCACAATGCTCCCAAAGCATATTCTTATAATATGCTATTACCTGTAGATTTTAAAGAGGTGTTACAATTAATGTATGAAGTAAATTTGTAACTACTAATCTGTTGTTAGGATATAGTTTTGGAAAAGAGGAATTGAAGAAGACAGTTACAGATGTCTTGCCAGTTAGAGTTGCCCTCAGCAGAACATAGTTTGATTTTTATTTTATTAGATTTGCAAAGCCAACCATCCCCCAAATGATGCCTGGACAAGATCACTCATTACAGTATAAATTACTGTATTTAAAAAAAACTGTGGCTCAACAAACAACCTAACCCTACGTTTGGGAGCAAAGCCAGGTTTTCAAAGATTTGTGGAACCCTTGTAGGGTGGGAGTCAAAAGTCACTTTTGTCATCCGGTTTTGATTATTTCTTTTTTCGAAATAAATAGCCCCAAGTTGTGTTGTTCTTACACTATGGCAGTATGGGTATCATAAAATGTATATTGATTGGTCTTTATCTAACTCATTATTAATGTAAGAGATTCAGGTAACGATGTTGGTATTCCTTTTTATTTTGAGTGGTAATCCTTTTGCTTTATTTCGAGTGGGTAATCCTTTAGCTTTATGATCTAAGTAAAAACTATCATAAAGTTTTCAATATTATTAGCTTTGTGTTGTAGCTAGAAGCTCACTATTCCAGTGGCATTGCCAACAAAGTTGTGCTAATATAGACATTTTTTATTCTGGTATCATGGTCACAAAGATAAATGCAAAATGTTTCTTGTGTTTATTTTTGTTGCTGCTGCTCTTAAATGCTTGGATAGTGTTATACTGTGGGAAGAAAGAGTGTAACAGATCTGAATGGACTCATGACTGTTCCCAGCAATAAGGCACAGGTCATGTTAATACCATGATCCTTCTCACGTACCTTCAAATATTTTGCTTAGTTCATCCTTATTTCCTTGGCCAATGTATTGTTTTTATCTATCTATTCAGTTTTGGAATTCTGTTTCAGTCTATTGTTACCAGCTCAGGATTGGTGCAAGATATTAAAATTGAAAAACAAAGAAAGAATGAATGGGCTGGTGTTTCCCTGTTTAACCTCCTAGTGCTTTGTAAGCCATTTTGCTGGCAGGAGAGAAGTATGAAGTACCGGTAATTCCATTTGCTTTTAGGATTACATTTTCCCCAATTACATTTCTGTCCCTGGAATGCACTAGTTTTAGATGCTTGACCTTTGGTCAAAGTGGCATGCTTTCTTTTCAGAGTAAGCATTTGAGGTTGTGAGAGATAATGAAAGAGATAAATCTCTGATAATCATGTCTGAAATAATGAATGGGGTTTTGGAATGTCTCCATTGTTATATTGGGGCAAAGAACTTTAAATATTCCCAAGTGTGCAAGACTTTCTATTAGAAGTTCTTGTTTTGCCACCAATTCACACAATGTTTATTCTCCCCTTCTTCAGCAGATAATAAAGAATGTAGTTGCAGGGAATAGAGGGGACCCAGAAATGTATTTTCTGTATTGGGGATTTATAAACAGATTTATAATTATTTATTTTATTTATTTATTTTAATTCCATTTATATCCCGCCCTTCTCCGAAGACTCAGGGCGGCTTACAAGCTTAGCAGTAGCCTTCATTCTATGTATATGCCTGCTTATTAGGGCTTTCACACACACCCCAAGCGGCATTATTACAAAGTCAGCTTAATTGCCCCCAACAATCTGGGTCCTAATTAAGAGATTAAAGCAGAAACATTCAGTAGTCTTGAGGAAAATAAAATTGAGTCCTCTGCGTAGTGTTATCTCTGCTCTCTTCTATCTTCAGGATAAATGTCCCAACTCCATAGATGACGCATGAGGATGAGTTACCAAAATCTTGTTTTCAATTGAGAATGACCCTATTCCAAAACTATATTATGTCAAGTTCCACATACCATTCAGAAATGTCTTTCCAATCTCATTCTTGCAGAGATACAGTGATATTAAAGAAGAGTAAATCAGATCATATATGTTAAAGAGAAAAGTACATGTTACAGTTTTGCTGCTGAACTACCTTTAAACATTGCTTTAAACATTGTTTTAAACATGCCATTTATATTGCTTATTTTATTTTCTTGGCTATTTCAAACATAATCCTCCCTTGCAAAATGTGCCTTTTAAAAATTCATTAGCAACGGTTATGACTATGCATACTGTGTTAGCCTGAATTTTTAATATTTTTAATGACCATATCCATTAAAATTATTTTCATTTTATTTTAGGCTATAGGAACTGCATCTGTTGGTGTGTTATTAAAGCAGCTAGTGCCTTTGATGAGACTTGAAAGCATAGAAATCACTGAATCACTTGTGTTAGGCTTTGGAAGAACTAATGCTCTTGTTTTCAGGTATTTGTATGGCATGAGTTGTTCATTGTCCAGATTTGTTTTAATGTTAAATGTAATAAAACATACTGTAATTGGAACACTGAATTAAATAGAAGACAGCTTTGAACTGTGTAACCATCTTGATAATAATTTTTGAAACATTAATACAAGAGGCATTATATTTACTAAATAACCTATAATATGCAGAACACTAAAAAAAGTAAAATTGTTTTATCTGCTGTGAACTCCATGTACGCATCAGGAAAGGCATCCGGCCAGTAAACACTCAGCTCCACCCAATCACCCCAACTCTACCCTGAATTAAGGGACTACAGGGTCATAAAAAGAAAAACAAATATAATTAATATCTCCATTACTTTTTCTTAGCTATTTTGCCATTTATTATATTTTTGCAGTAGCTTCACATATTTCAAATTATAGGAGGGTAGCTGAATTTCAATGGCTGTGAAAGTTGGACCATAAGAAAGTCTGAGCGCCAAAGAATTGAAGACTTTGAACTATGGTGCTGGAGGAGACTCCTGTGAGTCCCTTGGACTGCAAGGTGATCAAACCGGTCAGTCCTAGAGGAGATCAACCCTGACTGCTCTTTAGAAGGCCAGATCCTGAAGTTGAAACTCAAATACTTTGGCCACCTAATGAGAAGGAAGGACTCACTGGAGAAGAGCCTAATGCTGGGAAAGATTAAGGGCAAGAGAAGAAGGGGACAACAGAGAATGAGGATGGAGTCACTGAAGCAGTAGGCGTGAGCCTAAATGGACTCAGAAGATGGTAAAGGACAGGAAGGCCTGGAGGAACGATGTCCATGGGGTCGCAATGGGTCGGACATGACTTCACAACTAACAACAACAACAAGCTGAATTTCAAGAATGATATGGAAAAGAGTGATCTGGATAAATTTTCTATATTGGATTTACAAAAGACACTTGTTAATATTTTGAGGAATTTTGTGAGAATGAACAAAGAAAAAAATGAAAATAAATCTACATTATTTGAGTGAATTAAAGAAAATGAAGGAATATACAGTGAATATATGGGTTTATTTAGAGCAAGGAAACAGATCTGTTATCTGGTAACATTTGATGGACATGCTGATATTAGGACTGAATGTTTAGAGAATAAGAGATAGGATATCTCTTAATTTAATCTCTTAATATAATTTGTTATATTTTAGGAGAAACTAATAAGTTACTAAAATTGTTTCTTTTTGTGATAAAGGGAAACTCACTTCTTTATATATTTCTTTTCTTTTTCTTTATTATATTCTGATTTTTCTTTCTTTTTCTATTTCTCTTTTTTCTTTCTTTTATGCAATATTTTTCTTTTGTTTCTATTATTCTTTGCCTTAGTTGCAACTATAAACTTTAATTTATAGGCTCAGATTCCTCAATGACAGTGTTTAACTCGAGTTTGTTGTCCTCATCTATTAGATGTTTCAATTTTCACCACAAATAATTGCTCTTGCAGGAGATCTGTATTAGAAATTCCACTCTCCAACTAAAGCAAAATATTCCTGTTTTTAAGATATTAATCATTTTGATATGCCTTCAATACATATACCATTACAAGATTATTAATCTGTTTTTGTGGAAATATTCAAGAATTCACTGTCTCTTCTGATGATTCACCAAAAAAATAAACATACATTTGAAGAAGGCACATATACACTCATACATATTACAACTGTAGTTTATTTGAAAAATATTTTGTTTTTAATTTAGGGAATTAGTGGAAGAACTTCACCCTCTAATGAAGGAAGCATTAGAGAGAAGACCAGAGGTTAGTAATATAGTTAAGTTGTAAATATTTAACAGATGATAAATAGGACTGAAGTTAATTAATCTACTTTGGACAAATAGTATTAAGTAAATTGATATTTATAAAATTTCATATTTTAAAGATAAAAAAATTATGTGGGCAGTAATCAGTAAAAAACAGAATATTTGCAACATAAAGCATTTAATTGGCCACAGTGAAAGGGTTGCTACAAAGAAGAAAGAAATAATATCTTTGAAAAATATTACTGATTTGAAATTTAGAAATCTGTAGTGATCAGACAGTGCTGGGAGATCTGTTGACTCTTAGGGATGTCTGATTTTCAATGATTTGACAACCGAAAGTATGTGTGAAGACATGCAGTGGTTGGAATGCCCACATATCTCCTGTCCTTTATTCTTCTTCCTTAAAACTGTACAAACCAACTCTTTACAGAGTTTAGCTTTAGTGTGGCAGCACAGAAGTCAGAAAGAGAAAGAGAAAAGAACGATTCTGAAAAAGCAGGCAAAACCTTGGCAGATACAGTGGGGTAGATTTAACCACAGTGAGTAGCAGCTGCTGCAGGATACCTGAGAAAACATTGACGAGGCCTTTTGAATGGCTTAGCTGTTGGCAAATAGCTCAGATGCTGGCATCTAAAAACAGCTCAAAGACCTATCACAGCCCATTGAAAGGCATCAGTAGCCTCCTAGGAGCAACCACTTGGGACATTAACAGTTTCTACATTAGTGCTTTCTCTGCGGGACCATAACTGATACCTTATTTCCTCTTGTGTAAATCTACACAAATTTTTTTAGTAGCCATAAAGATAGTTTTTATAGAAGCTCTCTAATTGGTGTGCCACTGCTAGTCCTTTGGAGAACTATCTTCAGTGTTAAAAAGTTCAGACCATTTAAAAATTGCCGGATAGCTTTAAAAAAAGATTGTGAACTCCTACTCAGCTAGGATGTTGTTTTTTTAAGACCAACATGCAGAGAGTAGATATAACTAATATTGCCCTATTTTCTGCAATACAGAATAAGAAACGTCGTGAGCGCAGAGATCTCTTACGATTACAGCTGTTGCGGATTTTTGAATTACTTGCTGATGCTGGTGTGATAAGTGATAGGTAAGATACTGCTTTTCAAATAGAAGAAAACCCTGTGATGGTGCCAATTATTTGTCTGGTCACAGTCATTTCTTGAATCTTGTTAAAATAGCTTTTTCCTATGTAGTTGCTATACAGTTTTTCTTTTAATCCTTGATAACAACTTTGACTGTTGTACTGTAAATTCTAGTCTGTCATGCACACTTGTGGTTTCGTCTGGATGATTCCTTAATCCGTACTGTTTTCCTTTGTTACAGTACAAATGGTGCCTTGGAGCGAGATACCCTAGCACTGGGAGCCTTGTTCTTAGAATATGTTGACCTAACACGCATGTTATTGGAAGCTGAAAATGATAAAGATGTTGAGATTCTCAAGGACATGAGAGCCCATTTTAGTGCAATGCTTGCTAACTTGATTCAATGTGTTCCAGGTATGGTAATGCAATAATTATATAAAGTACAGAATCATTAAGTTGAAAAAAGAGGTTAGTGGTTGACAAAAGCATGATAAGGACTGCTGGGTAAAGAAAGAATAAATGTTTCATATGTAGGTAGTCCTCGACTTATGACCACAATTGAACCTAAATTTTCAGTTGTTAAGTGAGACAGTTGTTAAGTGAATTTTGCCCCATGTTACAACCTTTCTGGCCATAATTGTTAAGTGAATCACTGCACTTGTTAAGTTAGTAATATGGTTGCAAAGTGAATATGGCTTCCCTATTGACTTTGATTGTCAGTAGGTCACAAAAGGTGATCACATAACCCCAGGACACGGCAGCTATCATTAATACAAATCAGTTTCCAAGTGTCTGAATTTTTGATCATTTGACCATGGGGATGCTGCAACAGTTGTAATTTGAAAAACTCATAAGTCAATTTTTTCAGTGCCATTTTAACTTTGAATGGTCACTAAATGAACTGTTGTATGTCAAGGACTACCTGTAGCTGGTGGGGAGAGGGGAAAGAAGGCACTAAGTAGAAGTACAATTTATATAAATCTAAAATGTACAATTTCTAGAGTTGTAATCATGAAAGAAATTATGGCAAAAGTAATAGCTTTTGAATTTATTACGGCACAAATTCCATGAATTATATCTGATGTAAGAAATGTTATCTTGAGTTCCTTATTTATCAACAGTATAGTCTGTGAGTTGGTCACTGTGTAATTATCACTGTCAGTATTTTGTTCATTTCATTTCTATCTGATTTCCAGTGACAACCCATCCCCTGTGTGTATCTATATTGTGTTAACTACTTGAGATAAATGTTTTAATTATTTAATATCAATCTATCGTATCCTATCTTTCCTCTGGGAACTGAACAGAATGTACATAGGGATGCAAAACACAACCTTATGAAATTGGTTGGGCTGAAACAATCTAACCAGCCCCAAATCACCCAGGGACTTTAATGTGTGGATTTTCCATATTGAAGTCCAGTTTCTGAACTGAGTTGACAGGAGTCCATAAATAACATGTGCTATATTAAATGCATACATCTTTATCATAATGCGTACTAATAAATGGATAAGGAAAAAATGCAAAAAATAAATAGCAAATAATGAAGAAAAGGTGGACCACATGCAATCCTATGAAACATGCCTTGTCAAATTATTTTTTCTGTTTCTCATCCTAATGATATTGTGGACATATACCATAAGGATTATGGATTTAGTATTCATACAAACCAGAATGAACATATGATCACTGCTATAAGTCAGTATAGACTGGGCTACATGAGTCCGATGATTTGCTTTTGAGTATGGTCTTTTTTCAGTGAATGAACTTGAAAATCTACTTCACAGTTTTTGGTTTTTAAAAAAAACCACTGTCAGATATGTTTAATATATATGTGTACATTTTAGTGTTGTGTATGCATTGACAAACAATCAGTGAAGTTATCATTTGATACCTATTCATATTGATTTCTAATTTGCATAGGGAACTTGAAATGCAGGATTCCTTTGATTGTATTTTTGTAGTTGAAACTCAGTAATGATTGTGGTTATTGTAGGAATAGCCAAGGAACTATTAGCTTTCATCTGCAGAAAACTAGCATCCATAAAGTAGAGTGATCATTAATTTTCTTTATAGCAGAAACTCAATTTATTTAAGGTTATATATGTTGAAAGATTTCTCTGAAGGCTGAGTATATTTCATTTCTTAAATCAGCCTGAAGGTCTGTAGCTTAATCAGGGCATCTGAAAACTTCTGTGTTCTCTGAAAATTTCCATTAGATCAGTCTTCTGCTTTCAAAGCATTAAATCCAGCTGTTCCAAATGCTCAATGAATGGAATTTTCTTAGTACTAACAAAGGATTTTCTGTTTTCATTCATTACAAAATTATATATATAAATTGGGTGAGGATGGGAGCAAGCAGGAGAGATTAAAATAGCTCTTGAGTTTTTTTAATTTGGCGTAATATTTAGAATATTCATAGCTCTATTGTAAAACTGAACATTAAGGGATTTGGATAACATAATAAACATCTCAGAATACATGTTTTCACTCTGTTTGGCATCTCCATGTAGCATTTCAATTTGGGATGAAGGACCTACGTGCATAATGTATGGCATGCATTGGTCCCATCCACACTCTTGTGTGCATCTGAAAATTGAAGAATATTTGATTTATGATATAAATACAGCCATTCAATTATATTTAGAATTTCAAAATTCTAGAGATTCAAAACTCTTCAGATGCATTATCTCAAAGGTTCTCAAATTTTGACATACTGTGACCTCTTGAAATGGTAAATGATTTGTGTGGCTGCCCCATGCATAAAACAAATTTAATTGTTTATTTAATTGTGTTAGTGTTAGTGTCAATCTGGTACAAAAGGGATGGCCATGTAGTTTTCCTTATTGAGAATCTTGAGAAATCCATCTTTGTTTCTAAGCAAATCTCTCTCTCACCACACCACATTCTTTGTGTTATGTATATTTATTTACCTAAAAATAAATTACTTTTTTTACATGGGATAATCTTAAATTCAAGGCTCTTTCCTTTCCATTAAATATATACTTGACAAATACTATTAATGTGTTTTAGGAATAATTCCTTAGCTACACAGTTTTGCATCAGATTTATATTTGAGTTTTGATTAATTAATCAATACAGATAAATTTATTTTTTTTATTCACTCAGTTCATCATAGGAGATTTCTTTTCCCTCAGCAAAGCTTGAGGCACCACCTCTTCATCCTGTTTAGTCAATGGGCTGGACCTTTTAGTATCATGTTTACACCTCTGGATCGTTATAGTGATAGAAATCATCAGATTACAAGATACCAGTATTGTGCTTTAAAGGTACATCATGATTCCTTCCATTGCATATAAATCTTTATCAAATTAAATTATTTTAAATTTAGAAATGTAATAAGACAAATTAAAGCTGAAATAATTTCCCCCAAATAACCGATTATTTGGTGTAATCTTTGTGGTCTGTTCTTTTTCTGAATCTTGAATGTATCATTTGAAAAAATATTAATAAATATTTAAAATATTTCAATTAAGGTTAACTTAGAAATACACAACTTACCATGTTAATTCATACTTAATTGGCTCAGGAGGAAGAGTGATAATAAGAGGAGAGAATACCAAAAAGTGTTCCTGAAGTATTAAATTAAACCCAGAACTACCTAGTCGTTCAAGAATTACATTAACTTCATGCCACAAGACACTTAACCCAATGTAATCCAGTCATCCACTACACAGTCATCTTTCCTTATTGGTAGTTCTGGCAGCATGCAAGCATGCTAACTGGGTGAGAAAACACAACTGGAGAACACAGAATATCTACATGCTTTGTCCAGGAAATACTTGGTTTCTCAGGAACACTTGTATCAGAAGAGGACTTGCAGGAATGGCATCGCTATACATTCTCAGGAAAACAGTGAAGAGTATGATTGGGCCATTGTAGTATTTGGAAATATGTTTTCTGCAGACACGACTGACAGCATGGAATCTACATGATTAATCTTCATTACTACATTGTTTGATTTGTTGCCTTTCATTTAGAAATTGAAACTGATAACCTTGCAATAAACAGTACCATATCCTCTCTTTTTTAATTAGGCCATGTCAGCAGTGCTATGCTGTGGCCCTGTGTTTGACAATGTGGGTCTTTCCCCTGATGGCTATCTTTATAAATGGCTTGATAATATTCTAGCTTGCCAAGATTTACGGGTAAGTAACAACAATGAATCTCACTTTTAAATGTATTACATTTTATTTTTATTGCACATGGTCTACTCTGTGGCTGAAATCATTGTGATTCAAGTGGAATCTGTTTAGTATCTGTACTGTGGTGCAAATAGGGTAATTTGTGTTTTATCAGAGGGCCATACTCTGTGAACTATGTTAGGGACCAAGGTATGATAAGTCAAGAACTAAATTCAATTTGGGAGAAGCAGGGCTTCCTGAACTCCCAAGGATTCATGTTATGCATCAAAATGATCTACTGCCATCAGTCCATTACTGCAATAAGGAAATCATTTGTTTCCTTTTCAAGATACATAATTTGGTGTAATTTATTAATCTGAATTACTGTTTTGAAAGACTCCAGGTATTTTAGTGATCATAACTCAAGATCTAAGATGAGCTGAAAAATAGCAACTGCTGTAGCCCAGTTACAAGAGCTTTGTGGTTAAGTGGTTAGAAGATGTTTCATATTGAGGACAAAACTAATTGGAGGCTATATATTTGTTCAGGATCTATGAGATCTATTCGTTATACCCCATCCGAGTTAATAAACTATTTTCTGAATGGTATAGTATTCAATTTAATAGTAGTGTTTTATACTGAACTTTAAAATTATGTTTGATTACAAGAGGAGGGGGAGAAGGGCAGGGGGAGCAGTGGGCTAATGCCTCCTTAAGTAACACCAGCTGCCCGCAATTAGTGCAGGTTCGCATCCCACCAGGCTCAAGGTTGACTCAGCCTTCCATCCTTCCGAGGTAGGTAAAATGAGGACCCAGATTGTTGGGGGCAATTAAGCTGACTTTGTAATAATGCCGCTTGGGGTGTGTGTGAAAGCCCTAATAAGCAGGCATATACATAGAATGAAGGCTACTGCTAAGCTTGTAAGCTGCCCTGAGTCTTCGGAGAAGGGCGGGATATAAATGGAATAAAAATAAAAATAAATAAATAAATAAATAAAATACTACATACCATCCACCAGATTGGAGGCACTTTGAGAGGCAAATGGAAAAGGACCATCTTACTGCTTATGATGGCTGCTTATGAATCATATCAATTGAATGGGTTGGTATTCAGAGGATGGTTAATAGTGGCAGTAGTCTTAAGAAATACAGGTTGTCCTTGATTTATGACTGGTTGTTTAATGACCATTCAAAGTTATGATAACCTCAGAAAGTGTGGTTTACAGTCCTTAAAGCACTTCTGGTCATCGAAAAATGTTACCCTCCCATCCCGCTGTGGTCACATTATGACTCATTGCAGCATCCCTTACAGTGAAATGGGTGGCAAACAAATGTAAGAAATTAATCTCACAGTCACATGACTGAGATATCATGACCGAGAATCAAAATCACACGAAGTATTAGTACCGCTTTATAAAACCCTTGTAAGACCACACTTGGAATACTGCAGCCAATTTTGCTCACCATATCACAAAAACGATGTTGAGAGTTTGGAGAAAATTCAAAGAAGAGCAATCAAGATGATTAAAGGCCTGAAGACTATAACATGCGAAGAAGAGCTGCGGGACTTGGGTTTGGCTAGTCTAAAGAAAAGAAGAAATAGGTGCATCATGATAGCAGTATTCCAGTATCTGAGGGGCTGCCACAAGGAAGAGGGGGTCACGTTATTCACCAAAGTACCAGAGGGAAGGACAATAAACAATGGTTGGAAACTGATCAAAGAGAGAAGCAACCTGGAATTGAGCTGAATAAAGCAACCTCTGTTTTGTCACACGTTCCTGCTGGATTTTCGTGTTTGCTTCTATCTATCCGAGGACGTGGTCATGACAGAAACTTCCTGACAGTGAGGTCAATTACCGTAACTAGTTTTGGTAACTGCCTCAGCACCCTACATTTGGCAAAGACGCAAAGTAGAATATTGATCTCAATGAACTTTTGTCAGTTGTTGATATAAAACACTGTTATTGTTGTTTTAAAACCCCTTACCATTCTCTGCGTTTTCAGGTTCATCAGCTTGGCTGTGAAGTTGTTGTTTTGTTGTTGGAGTTGAATCCTGACCAAATCAATCTCTTTAACTGGGCTATAGATCGATGTTATACTGGATCCCATCAGCTTGCTTCTGGATGCTTCATAGCCATTGCAACTGTGTGTGGAAGCAGGTATCAACAATAAGCAAAGCAAAAAAAGTGATCATTGCAAGTGAATCAGGGTGCATGTAAAAATTAAAAATAAATTACCCTAGGACTTTTGAAAAGGATAGACTTAAATTATATGTTATATGTTCTTGTTTTGATCGGACTGCATACATGCATGACCATTAAAATAGTCCCTTTTAGCCTAAGCAACATTATACAGAAACAAAGAAATTAAAGTCAAGAGATAATAAAAAGAAAAGATAACATAGCTAAAACTAATTAGTGCTACCACTCACAATGTATCTTTCTATATTGTATTTTCCTGTCCTTGTTTCCCCGTATCCATATATCACCACCTTTTCCTCTTAAACTTTTCGCCTCTCTTCTTCAAAGAATCATCACTTCCATCCAACTATGACTTACTCAGTCTCCCCCTTCTTTTTGATTCCTTCACTCTTACTTCATATGTCCATTTTCCATTTTAATCCTTGTTCAATCGCTGTGACCATACCTCAATATATTGCTTTCATACTGGTCACACACACTTTTATATTCTCACATTCATTCAGCTCCACTTATTATTGACTTTATGTCTTGTACTACCATATACAGGTAGTTCTTGACTTACAACCATTCATTTAGTGACTGTTTGAAGTTAAAATGGCATTGAAAAAAGTGACTTATGACCATTTTTCACACTTACAACCGCTGCACCATCCCCATGATCATATGGTCAAAATTTGAACGCTTGACATTTGGCATGTATTTATGACGGTTGCAGTGTCCTGGGGTCATGTGCTTCTCTTTTGAGTTTCACTCGAAGCCCACTCACATTTGCACTCTGTGCAAACCAAGAAATCTAACCTGGAGTGACTCTGCAGAAAGACGAGTGGCCAATAAGTAGGAGTATTACTAATTTAGGTACAGTATATGCTAAGGTTCCCAAATTATATGCCATGGTGTCCAAGACTGCTGCAGTAAACTTGCAGAGGGGCTA
This sequence comes from Vipera berus, assembly GCF_964194415.1. Lineage (NCBI taxonomy): Eukaryota > Metazoa > Chordata > Lepidosauria > Squamata > Viperidae > Vipera > Vipera berus. Next base: position 25,279,526 of record NC_138206.1, read on the forward strand.
TGGTATGTTTTAAATTTTTGTGGAAAACACAGCAACCTCTGTTGGACAGCACAAAGTACTTTTTTAGGATGTCATGAAAAAAATCACTACAATACTAAGAGGCATGAACCAAGAATGTTTGGAAACCTCTTATGTGTGTATGTACATAAATACACTTACACACATAGTGATAAATATGTGATTTCCTTAAAACTGGGTGGTGCAGCAGTTAGAATGCAGTATTGCAGGCTAACTCTGACCACAGCCTGGCATTTGATCCTGACCATCTCAAGATTGACTCAGTCTTCCATCCTTCCAAGGTTGGTAAAATGAGGACGCAGATTGTTGGAGGCAATATGCTGACTCATTGTAAAATGCTCAGAGTGCACTTTGAAGCGGTACATAAGTCTAAGTGCTATTGCTATACAGTTGTCTTTTGGAAAAAGAGAATTCATTGTCGTTATGTTTGATATAATTCATTGTTTTCAGTAACTGTTAGGTTATTGAGCTTGTTGCCTTGAGTGTATTATTTTGTGTAAAGCAATTGAGAATGTTCATTTAAACTTTAAAATTTCAAACAATCTCAATCTTTGTTTGCTATTTCAGGAACTATCCTTTTGACATTGTGACTCTTTTAAATCTAGTCTTGTTTAAAGCATCTGACACCAGCAGAGAAATTTATGAAATTTCCATGCAACTCATGCAGGCATGTATGAAATATTTTTTAAAATCTTATAAACTATAAGGAAGAGTAAACAATTATACAGTTTGCTTTACATTCAACAACACACTACATATTGTTGAATGGAACAAATAAAGGAAAACCACTGGTGGATTTCCTTGGCTTCATTTCATCTCCCAAATGTTCTCCGCCAGTTGTTCTCTCTGTTTTTTAAATTCACTTCTTAGTGTGGTTTTGCTAAACTCTTGTTTCTAAGAACTCTGCTTTAGACCAGCAAGCACTACTGAAAAATACAATCAGGCATTACAAAGATAGATGTTTCTGCAGAAATCAGACAACCAGTGTCTCCGGCAGTTTATGTCCCAATTGCCATAGAGAGCTGTTTTCAGCATAGAGGAGAGGGTCTAGTTTCTGCAAAAGCTTCACGCAACCAACCAGAACTGGACAATTCCTCCTCTGATTGTGAAGCAACCACATCATCCATCAGGCTTACTAGTTTGAATCCATGGCAAAAATTGTTTGGTCTGGAACAGCTAAAGATGAGTTGAAGCTGCCACAGCTGTGAGATTGAAATACGTTCAGCATTACTGTATGTCATGAGGAAGTTGCGTTATAGGACAGTAACCAAGGCACATTGATGGCAGAGTTAGAGATATGTGAGGATGACACCTGGGCCCACCCTTTTCTTGAAAATAAATGTCAGTGCTCTTTCTTTCTTATCCTGTAATTTGAGAGTTGTGCCTTATAGCTTGTCTTTCATCTCTTTAAACATTTTAAAAAATAATTTGGGGAAATAAAGGCGTGGTATCAATATTTATGGGATTTATTTACTACTTATGATATTTAGAGATTGTCAGCTCTAAAATTATTGGCTTACATCAAAGAATAACAGTAAACAAAATAATAGTAAGAAACAATAATATATCTTTTACAGAGAAAATGATAAGGAAAAATTTTCTATTTTTTTCAATTTCTCAGAAAAACAGAAAATTACAACAGAGGGAGCAAGGGTTTTTCCCCCCTGCCATTTTCCTCCTTTTTTTTCACTTTGATATCTTTATTGTGACTGAGTTGAGTATTCTTTTATTTTCCTTATGGGAGGAGAAGGGAAGGAGGACAAAATCAATGGTAACCCACGTACGAATACTTTTAGCCCTTGCAGCAAATACAAAAGCATAGGCAGAAACTGCTAATCATGAGTAATCCATTAAAATTTATTTTCAATAATACTCCATCATTCATTTATCATCTATATCGTTTCTGTTTCTTTTTAATCTTCCAACAGATTTTGGAAACAAAGCTTTTTGTTTATTCCAAGAAAATAGCTGAGCGAAGACCTGGCAGCATTCTTTATGGGACTCATGGTCCTTTGCCACCACTTTACAGTGTCTCATTAGCTCATCTGTCCTACGAACTAGCAAGAATGTACCCTGAGCTGACACTTCCATTGTTTTCAGGTATAAGTTTCTATTTATGTCTTCAGCCTTAGTAGTGGAAAGATGATCTATTATCTCATATATCCTCCTATGGATCTGTGAACATATCATATGTGTAAACTCTTAGAGCTACAGGACATGATTTTGCATCTTTGGGGTTTTTTTCCCCTTGACATATGCCAAAAACAGTACTGTAGAACCAAATAAGCATCTAAAGCAGGGGTCTTCAAACTTGGCCCTTTTATACTTGTGGACTTCAACTCCCAGAATTCCTCAGTCAGGCACGCTGGCTGAGGAATTCTGGGAGTTGAAGTCCACAAGTCATAGAATGGCGAAGTTTGAAGACCCCTGATCTAAAGCATGGGTGTCCAACTTTTTGGCTTGCCTGGACCTCATTGAGAGGAATTGTCTTGGGCCGCCTATAAAATCTATCATATAGATAATGTATATAAATCACATAATGTTACAGGTTTATGATCTTGTGGGGCCGCATTACTAGCGGTCAAGGGCCATATGCAGTCCATGGGCTGCAGGTTGGACATGCCTGATCTAAAGATATGGTTCCAATTTTCTTATTCTACTTGAATAACAAAAAGCATTTTATTACCTTAGTTTATCTCATTGTAGTTACCATACATTTTGACATTTTGAGTTACTATTTAAAAGCTCATGTTTTCCACTTAGTGCATTTATCTTTAGATGCTACTCTTTCTTTTTGCAAATTTTGGGCTAATGTCATCTTACCATGGCAAAGACAACATATTTTTTGAAGGCTGAGTAGAATTTTAAATTAGAATGTTTTATTTATTTATTTCCCCGTGAGTTATCTGTTGTTTCTTTAAACTATGATCCCTTCGAGTCAGATATTTGTCAAGTAACAAATATTACAAGTGACCAAAAGGCTTCTGCATGATTTTGAAGGATATCTTATGGCAAAATAGCCAGAATCTCATTAAATTAGCAAAGGCGCAAAACCGGGTCTTTTTTTATCTTTGTTATTGCCATTTCCTTTTGTTGTTGCTTTGTTCTGGTCTATTGGATAATATCTTGGATTTAAAAAGGCTGATGATTGGTGCCCTGGTTATATTGGATTATTAATCAATAATTCTCCAATAAGAACGGTTGATGGCAATTTTATGCTTGTGACAAAAGTCTTTCCAAGTTGTTCACAATTTAGTACTGAATCCACCTCTGTTAAGATTTGGGATACACTGACATTGCTTTGATCATTAACAACTGGATGTGAGAGTGCAGTTCTCCTAGATCCGTGGTGGTGAACCTATGGCACGCATGCCACTGGTGGCACACAGAGCCCTCTCTGTGCGCATGCGCGCAGTCACCCCAGTCCTAGGCCTTCAGCTGGGTTTTATAAAACCTTTTTCCTTTAGGCCTCCACTGCCATGTGCAAAAAAAAAGGTTCAGTCAATTAATTATTTCAACTCGTGGGGGGGAAAAAAGATCTCACAAAGTTGGAATTGATTGATTGAACTTTTTAGTCCCACCCAGTCTGCTTTTACCACCCCAGCCACACTCACCCAATGGTCCTTGGCCACACCCACCCAATGGGCCACACCCACCTGGCACACGATGATACATAAGTGGGTTTTGGGTTGCAGTTTGGGCACTCAGTCTCTAAAAGGTTCACCATCACTGTCCTAGATCTATTGGCAGATTTCATAAGATCAATAACCACAGTGTCTAATGGGCCTTGGGGTTATTTATTTATTTTATTTTATTTTATTTGTATAGGTGCTCATCTCCCAAGACAGTGACTCTGGGCAGAGTATAGTACTAAATTAAAAACCAATAAATGCATATTAAAAATCACAATTACAAAGTCTATAAAAATGACATTCAAAACAGGAGTGGATGTTACTAAGCATAGTAAGGGATCCATTGCAATATCTCCCTAGTTCCCTGGGACTCCCAGATCTGATAACATAGCCAGGCTTTGAGGGACTTGTGGAATGTTGAGATGGATGTAGCTAGTCGGGGAGAGGCCCTCAGATAACTTTGCAGTGTTCTGGTCCTTACAGCTGAGCCATGTTCAAAAAAATTGCTCTTTAACAACTATGCAGATGATCTCTTGATTTATGGTTGTCCTACAATGCTTCATCTTGTTCAGTACTCTCTACAGCTCCTACATGAAGCTGCTGGGTGAGTTCATTTATGGATTTGAAATGGGTGGACAACAGGATGTTTATGACATCCAGCTACATTGCTCCTTATTATCCAACTAAAAGGAAGTTGTGCCTGGAATATAATCTAAGTTTAATAATGGGCTAAATAAAGAAAAGTAAATAAGCAGTAAACTTGATTCAGTTGAAAGACTGACCCAAAGTCACCCAGTGAGCTTTCCAGTGAGCAGATAGATCTTCCTACTCCTAGTCCAACATTTTTTTTCCTAATCTGGATCTTCCTGCTCCTAGTCCAACATCTAATCACTGTTCCACAGTGACTCTGCTTCTCTGTCAGTTTCTGGAAATGAAATATATTTCTGTCTTTATAATAAAAAAAATTGAACTCACCTTCTTGACATTTTATCAGAAGAAATGTATCTGACAAAATTTATTGTTGAACTAAATGCTTTGTTGTCTTTCCCCTAAAACTAAGATTCTAGGCGTGTTTTTTCCCTAATTGATTTTAGAAGTAAGTCAACGATTTCCAACAACTCATCCAAATGGGCGCCAGATCATGCTCACCTACTTGCTACCATGGCTTCATAACATTGAGCTAGTAGACAGCAGACTTCTTCTCCCAGGTTCAAGTCCTACCACCCCTGAAGATGAAATAAAGGATAAAGATGGAGAAGTAATTGTTTCATGTGGCTTGAAAGGAAACGGCTGGGGCTCACCAGAAGCCACATCATTGGTGCTTAATAATCTGATGTATATGACGGCCAAAGTAAGCAAGAAAATACTAAGTGGTCTATAAAACATGAAATGTCGTGCCATAATATTAGAACAGGATTGAAAGTTGCATAAATAATTCTCCCTCTTTTTTATCTGCACAATGTTACACAATGAGATATTGGAAAGGTCTGATTATTATTATCAGTCTGTACATATTTGTTAGTACTTTTCTCCAATTTTATACCAGCCAGGACTTAATGTAGCTTGACCTTTATAATTCAAATGGATTCTGTGCACTAAAAAGATCTTTCTCGTTTGTCTCTTTAACTCATTGATTACTTTTCAGTTTGTCTTATATTTCACTTACTTTAGCAATCACTCTCTGTATTCTGATCACATTCATTTTTCATATTTCTGTTTAGTATGGAGATGAAGTTCCTGGACCAGAAATGGAGAATGTCTGGAATGCTTTAGCTAATAATGAAAAATGGAGCAACAACCTGAGAATAACTCTGCAGTTTTTGATAAGCTTATGTGGGGTTAGCAGTGATACAATTCTTTTACCTTATGTAAGTGAGGTGTTTTTTTAAAAAAGTTGTATTATTCTTATAGAACAAAACAATATGTTTTCAAAATAATGTATCAGGAATAATTTCATGAGTTTATTCTACTGAAGTTAAGAAATTTGCCCCTACATAGGTGAAAAGATACCAAATATTCAGTAGACTTTATAAAGGATATCTCTTTATTTTCATATGAAATGTGAAAACCCAAAACTTAGTACCCCAGAAACTAAATTGTCCACATTTGATCACAAATTACTATTTTTTATTATACTATAGTTTAAACAAAGAAAGCTGTAAAACAGACTAAAAGCTCTGGTAAATTTCAGTGTGCTGAATTTGTGGAAAGCACATAGCTGAATTTGACTGATCTCTAGCTAAGTAGGGTGGAATCTTGTTGCCACTATGAATGTGCCCATGAACTCATCAAGAATTAAATTCAAATGTTATTTATCTTCTTATTTATTAAATTTATATGCTCCCATCTCATTGTCAAATTGAAGGAAACTATGCCTTTGTTTAACTGTAATGGACATTTTTGAGAATTCTCTGACCACTCCAAAATTAACCTAAAATATAGCTCTATCCCATTAATTAAAATCAATATGTACTCTGAAATCCTTGCAGATCAGCTTTAAAAAATTATAACCCTTTGCAGACCACAAAACCTATTGCTCATTTCTACCTTATGTAATGAGAAGTTGTTCAGTGGCATGATGGTATTATATTACAAAGTAGTTGTGATTCCTTTATTTCTCTATGACAGAATCTTTCTGTAAGGAGTTTCTGCATGCTTTCATATTTTGGGACTAATCCTGATAGCTGTTAGGCCCATTAGGTTTTGGGCATAATGATATATCCCTATCCAGGTACTGTACTCTCCAGATGTATTATGTCTATAATTCCCAGATAATTCTGCCATCTGGCAGCCAGTAATATGAAGAAGGTTATTTTATATTATTATACCTTTAAACACGTCATCTATGTGTCTGCTGTGCACACTCTTACATTACCTTTTTTGTAGATAAAAGCTGCTAAATGCTACTTTTTTTTCAGATCAAAAAAGTTGCCATCTATTTGTGTCGGAACAATACTATTCAAACAATGGAAGAACTTCTATTTGAGCTCCAACAAACAGATCCTGTGAATCCCATAGTTCAGCATTGTGACAATCCACCATTTTATCGTTTTACTGCCAGCAACAAAGCTTCAGTTGTTGCTTCTGGTAAGAATTAAAGCTTTCTATTTTTATTAGAGATACTATATTTGAATGAATTATCAACTTTTCAGAACAGAGTTACATGTGTTAACATTGAACCTCTGTCTTATATCTTCCTTGGTACTTTTCAGACTGAAATATTTCATCAAGACATAAATGTATAGGTATAGTCCTCACAGTTACAGTAGATTAAAGTACAGTCTTTGAAATCAAGTAACCACAATTTAGTTAAATATTCTTGCTCACAGTGGGCCTATTCTAAATAAGTTTGAATCCAACATTTTAATATCTGCAGAACAAAGAATATATCTGTATATTTATTTATATTTGCTGTAGGATTAGGTGTTTCTAAGAATAAAAGGCATGTTTTTACCAACTGAAGACCTGTTATATGTTTTTTAGGATAGTTACAGATCTATTGTAACTATAGACAAATGCTTTCATCTAAGGTTATTCACACTCCATTTTGCCATTATGCCAACCCTTCAGATCCTGTTCTAAGTTTCTGGAAAGTTCATGCAGTACAGATGTTTGATCTGGATTGCAAAATTAGTATTGTAGTTAAAATATAACCAACTATAATATTATATACAGTATGCATGGCTGTTCATATATGTTCAGCCTGAGTTGAACTCTGAAATACATAGGTTTTAACCATATACTGTATGCATAAAAATGATATAATCATATCACCACCATCATCATCATAAATAGAAACCTATGATATGGAAGTAACTTAGGAATGGGGCTCAAAAGTATCTTTCTCTGATCTGCTGTTCTATTCCAACAATGCATAATTTGGAAATCGTTGCATATATAAGAGAGAAGGAAAGAAATAAGCTGCAATATAAATGTTTTTTACTTATCGTATATAGATATTAATTTATAACATGACTCAGAGAAGCCAATGTATAGTTTGGTGATTGTTGAGTTACACATTGTATTGGATGTGTGTGTGTGTATTTGTGTAGTTTCAAAATGATTATTTTTAATAATACTTTTGATTTTACATGTATAGGAACTACATCAAGCAGTAACACTGTTGTAGCTGGCCAAGATAGTTTTGCAGACATTGAAGACAATAGAATTTTAAAAGAGACAGATGAGAGGTTTGTAGTAAACATCTCAGACTTTTTCTCCCTCTTTCTGGATTAGAAATGCTTAGTACAGTAGATCTCCAGTTTGACTACTGGTAACCATCATTAATCACAATCTTATGATATGTGGTTTTGTTTCTCGGATTAAAAATTAAAGACTAGACCTTGGAACAGAGGTCCCCAAGCTTTTGGGCACCAGGGACCGGTTCCGTGGAGAAAGGTTTTTCTGTGGACCAGGGAGTGCGTGGTGTTGTGTGCTGCCTGCATCCCATGGATGGGGTTTTGCTTGTTTGTGCTGGCATCCCACAGACTGGTACTGGTCCATGGACTGGGGGTTGGGGACCCCTGCCTTGGAATATACATAAACTTGATTTTTATATATTTACACCTTGGAACTGTTTTTTGGTTCATGTTTAAAACTGTGGATGGGCTTTGAATAAAAGTAAAGTACAGTATATTTTCTAACATTCAGGTTGATTGTCTATATTGTGAACCTGTACAGGTAATCCCCGAGTTACGAGCATTCACTTAATGCTCATTCAAACTTACCTGATAAGCACCCCCTAGTGCTTATGAGAACGTCCTGAAATTACAAATATTGTTTGCCCTTACGAGTTACCGCAGAGGCTCTGCAACAATCACCCTAATTATTCCCTCCCTCCACACCCCCGCCCCAGGTCTCCCTAGGCACCAGGCCTTCAATACTCACCTTGCGAAGATCGAGATCCTTCACTTTCTTGGCTGCTCTAGGCCTTCAGTGAGTTGAAGTCTCTATCTTTGTCCTGGTAGCTAATCTGTGAGCAACCCATTTGTCTGTGGAAGGAAGGGGTTTCTCTTTTATAACACAAGGTTATGCTAATTTCACCTCAGAGTTCCTTCAAATTCTCATTGGAGAGGCCACTAATGAGTTAGTCATTAATGTTGCTCTAGTTTATGGTGATCAAAACAAAGAGCAAATAGTCTGTAGATTGCCGCAAGTAATGCAGCACTAGCATCCATCAGGGCGTCATTTGTTCTGTTGGATGTCAGGTGAGACATCTTACGTGAGACAGTTTGTTGAGATCTCTAGATAGCAACAATTGATACTAATTTGTCTGTAGACTGCTTGCAACTCACTCAGATCATTCATTGTGAGCAGTGTGCAGGCAACGGTAATATCCTGGACCTCTTGACTGCATTGCAGAATATTAGATGCTCTTTGAGACAGCCCATGGCAATTGCTCAGTGGCATTACTGAACATTGGTTTTGCTCTCAGACAACAGGGGAATTCTCACAATAGCATTTACTGCTCACAACAGTGACTACAAGAGTTTGGCAGGAACTGCTAACCTCCAGTGTAGCCTCTTGATTCAGCTGATGATGCCCAGCAAGGACGGATTGAGGAGGAGGAGCAAATACAGATATTTGGTGCAGACAAACATTATGGCAGAAAGGGCATGGAAGCATTCATGGGAGAAAGAGAAAAAACCTAGACTTCTGTTGTTATTGTTTCAAGGCTATAAATTTCCCTAATAGAGCTACTGTTACTCTCTGGATCTTACAATTCTAGAAAATAGGTTTTTTTAAAAAAAAAGTTTACCTGTAAATATCTCAGTTGTATTATATTTAGACATTCCTTACAGAAAGTCTTATATTAATATCTATTCTCTGTTTTTAGAAGCTCTGCTTTCCGCTAATATTTATTTATTTATTTATTTATTTATTTTATTTTATTTTATTTATATACTAAGCTTTTTTTCATTTTTGAAATTCAGTAATTTCACAAGGGAGTTATATCCTATTGGAAATTATTCAACTTTCTAGACTGAATATGGAGGCAGAACTTTTAGGTAAAAATGCTACCAAATTTGGAAAAAACCTAAATTAATATGAGCAAAGACCTAATGGACAGAGGTGAAAAAAATTGAGAAATAAAGTTAAAACAAGAATTTTTACATTTTTATCCATCCATTGGGATATATAATACTGTTATGAATTGAGTATGTATTAAGATTTTAAATAGGTTTTTGTGTGTTCTTTCCTATTTACAAGGTTTAGTAATGTGATCAGAGCACATAATCGATTAGAATCAAGATACAGTAATAGCTCTGGAGGATCTTACGACGATGATAAAAGTATGTCTTGATATTTGGTTAATATTAATTTTTGTGAATGGTGTTATTCGCTAATACTAGCCAGACATGATTTGGAGAGTGTATTTGAACCATCCATTTCAATAGAAAATATTAAATATCTGCTTTGAACTCATTTAAACCTTTCAGTTAGTTGAATGTAAGTTTTTTTTAACACTCAGAGTTTTAGTTTTAATATTACCCACTGATTAGTATTCATTTGTTATAGTCATTTATATATTTCCATATAGTTTTTATGTATATATTTTATGTGAATGTTCATATTTAAAATGTAGCAAATTAACAAAAATATCAACATAAATATATTAGCAGTACATGTCCTTTTGTCTTCTTTAAATACATGTATGTAAAAAAATGCATCAGGTTTTCACAGTGCATTGACTGGTTTGTAATGATGGCAATATCAGACTCCCTATCTATTAAATTGTCAAACAGAAAGCAATCAGCAGCATATACCACAGTAAACAGATGGTTCAGCTATCAGAGAAACAAACTTCTCTGCTCTCTAGCCCCATACCACCTTCCACTCCCTAGGCACCAGGCCTTCAATACTCACCTTGCGAAGATCGAGATCCTTCACTTTCTTGGCTGCTCTAGGCCTTCAGTGAGTTCACAGAGAATGGAGGCCTAAAGTAACACAAGATCATGCGAGATCAGTGGGGCGAGATCTCATGGTACTGATCTCAGGTGTTCTCATGGTACTTTAAGCCTTCCATGTGCCTCTGGAGGCTGGATAGGGATGTCTGAGGCCTTTTCCAGGCTGCTGCCCCCCTTAGTGTCCTTTTACCTTAAATTCAAGCACACCATGTCAAAGTGGGTGGTGCCTTTCTTTCCTGACCTCTCCCTAGCCACTGCCAGGTACTGTTGCCAATGGCCTTTCTTTTGTCTGTCTTTCCTTACCTCAAAATGCCTCTGCTCAAATTACATGTGTTTGGGGGCTGTGCCTGGCCAAAGTACATATTTTAGTCCTGACACTGCTCAACCAAAACTTCTTGGTCCACGCTCACTATTACCTTGATGGTTTTGAACATTTTGTATTAGCTTAATCCAGTGGTTCCCAACCTTTTCTATATCCTGCACCCCTAGAGTGCTTCTGATATATTCTCGCACTCCTTACAAAAGTTCAAAATAATGGCAATGAATTATGCATATATACTATAATTTTGAAAACCCAAGTTTTTGCATCCCCTGGAATATCATCTCGCACCCCTGGTTGAGAACCCCTGGCTTAATTTAATAGTCTAGTAATGGCAATGTTGTTAATGGCATTAGTGATCCCATTGTGCCAATACCTTCTATCTGCACTGCCTTTATCTAGATTTAGTTTAAAGTGCTTCTTTAACACTCTACATGGCTTGCTGACAACCTATTCTGGGCATCATCTGAGACCCTAGGGGTCTACAGGAAACAGGACCTTTTTAAAGATAGCACCCCAATATTGGAATATCTATATTTTGGAATATCTATATGCTGCGGACTCAGTCAGTCAAAAAATTCCAGTTGGCAGGATCCAGGAGAAGAGCCCCAATGGGGACACATCATTCTGGAGGTGGTTAACAGACTAATAAGATCCTCCCCTCGTATTCATCTTGCTTCCACCCTCCCTATTTTTCTTAATTTTAACTAATTTAATGTTACTATTTATTGCTTAATGTTTTAATATCTGTATTGGTTTTTAGTTATTGTAAGTCACTTATAGTTACCTCCAGGCAAAATGGGCAGCATATAAGTTGAATGAATGAATGAATTAATATCCATTCAAAGACATATATTCTTGTTTTTTAGCTGTCATATAAGATACTGAGATTTGATATTTGCACTGCATTGTTTCTCTGATTTTAATTTACCTGAACACTGCTCCAAGAAGGTTGGCTATTGGACTATGTAGAAATGTAATAAATGTTTCTGCACAGATGATCCTATTTCTCCATATACAAGTTGGCTGCTGAATATTGTGGAAATGAAACAGCCACAACCTTTGCCAATGCCATTTAATGGAGGATGCTGGGCACCACTTGTTGACTACCTTCCAGAAACGATTACACCACGCGGACCCCTCCATAGGTAAGCACAATATAAAGAAACCCCAGTTTCTGAAAATATTTCAACTGGTCCATATTCTAATTGTTCATTCTATCTTAAGAGTTCTAAAACTTGTCTGACATTGTCCAGTTATTTACAGAACACCTATAACTGTTGTATCGTCTCAGTATAAACAGAATGATCATTTAAAATCTCTTCCACTTTAGTTATTGTTTCTTGTGTCCTTTTGATCTGCCTTTTGTTTGAAAATTGCTTAACCAGCATTAGAACAAAACTCATTCCTTCAAGTTCAGCACAGTATTCAATTCCTTTACAAATATCTTTATTCCTTTACAAATAGCATCCAGCAGGCCAGATTGGTACCTGGCTTGGGCAATAAATTAAAAACAATTGAAGATATATAGTAAAGTACCAACTTCTTCTTGCTCTTCTCTTCTAATAGCAGGATTATTACTTCTTTCTGCAAATTATATTTGTGATAAGGATGAAAACATTATTTGAGTTGGCTTTTTTATTTTCCCTATTTTTCAAGTTGAAGACTGCAAACTTTGCAGCTTATGAGATTATTTTCATGAATCTATTCAAATTATGAATCCATTTTGTCACATGAAAATGGTTTGATCAATTATATTCTGATATATATATATATATATATATATATATATATATATATATATATATATATATAGAGAGAGAGAGAGAGAGAGAGAGAGAGAGAGATTGTGATATTGTACTTAAAACAGACCTTTGAGGTTTTGACAAATCAATCACATTGTAAATTATATTTTTAGTGATTGGTGTATGGAATTTCAATATATAAAGTAAAGGTAAAGGTTCCCCCGCACATGCGTGCTAGTCGTTTCCGACTCTAGGGGCCGGTGCTCATCTCCGTTTCAAAGCCGAAGAGCCAGCGCTTGTCCGAGGACGTCTCCGTGGTCATGTGGCCGGCATGACTAGACGCCAAAGGTGCACGGAACGCTGTTACCTTCCCACCATAGTGGTCCCTATTTTTCTACTTGCATTTTTACGTGCTTTCGAACTGCTAGGTTGGCAGAAGATATATACACATCTTTATATTTCTCCCATGATGAGTCCTGAAATGCCAAAAAATATTTTGAATCAGATCCTGCAAAAGAATACTTTTATTTTGCCATCACATTTTGACTTCCTCCTTTTCCCATTTCACCTCTTGTACTTTTACAAAGTTTATTCCAGGAAGTTATTTAACCTTTCAGATGTGGAGAATTGTGAGGGACCAAATATGGAGAGATTATTTTCTTAATAAACTGGAAACAGAATCACTGACATGCATTTAATACAGAATATATAATTATCAATGCCTTTCCTCATATTATCCACCCTTCTATTTCCTTTACTTTTACTATAGCTTAGAAATTGCCACATCTGAACTATTCTTTGTATTTTGTGATCAACCATGTTTTCTGCTTTTTTCTTATTTCTCATTGCAATGTTTGAACTGATTGATTTTATTTTTCATGTTAGGTGCAATATTGCTGTTATCTTCATGACTGAAATGGTAGTAGATCATAGTGTAAGAGAAGACTGGGCTCTTCATCTACCATTACTGTTGCATGCTCTGTTTTTAGGTAAGAAATAATAACTAAACAAAAATTTAAGTGAAAATTGAGTTTGTTTATGTTACTCTTACTCTACATATAAATTGTGATTTATAAACCATAATATCTGAGTTTGTGAAATATGACAAACTGGAACCAAACATTATTATATCTTAGGATAGTATATGATTCCATACTATGACATTATCGAACACAAATTTAGTAGGTTCAAAATTTGGTCAACATACTTCATTCTTGGTATAAAGCTATATTCCAAATCTCACTTTTTGCTAATTATCTCCTTTTCTATGCATCTCCTCACTAAACAATTACCGTATATACTTGAGTATAAGCCGACTCGAGTATAAGCCGAGACCCCCAATTTCACCCCCCAAAACTGGAAAAAGTTGTTGACTCGAGTATAAGCCGATCCGCCGTTCTGCAAGCCTCCGCCGCCGGCGGAGGCTGGATCCGCGCTCTGCAAGCCTCTGCCGCCAGCAGAGGCTCGATCCGCCATTTTGCAAGCCTGAATACACAGGAATACCCTGTGTGGCCGCGGCTCTCGGGGAAGCCCTGGCTGTCCGCTTCCTCGCTCCACGCTGCCATTCGGGGCCCGCGCGTTCCCCGGGCAAATCGCGGCGCCCAGCAGGCGAGGAAACACGCCCGCTCCAGTCGCCCCCCCTTCCCTCAGGAGACGCGAAGCAAGTGACCGCCCGGAGCTTACCGAGGACTTGCGCGCGGCCGAGGCTTCGGTGCTTCCAGGATCGCGCGCACCTCTCCCAAGCCGCCGCCGTCCGGAGACCTGCCGAAGTTTGGGGAGGTGCGCGCGCACCTCCCCAAACCTCCCCAAACGTCGGCAGGTCTCCGTTCCTCCGCGCAGACCTGCCGACGTTTGGGGAGGTTTGGGCGCCTCCCCAAACCTCCCCAAACGTCGGCAGGTCTCCGTTCCTCCTGCAGACCTGCCGACGTTTGGGAAGGTTTGGGCGCCTACCCAAACGTCGGCAGGTCTGCGCGACGTTTGGGGAGGTTTGGGGAGGCGCCCAAACCTCCCCAAACGTCGGCAGGAGGAACGGAGACCTGCCGACGTTTGGGGAGGTTTGGGGAGGTGCCCAAACCTCCCCAAACGTCGGCAGGTCTGCGCGGAGGAACGGAGACCTGGGGAGGTTTGGGGAGGTGCCCAAACCTCCCCAAACGTCGGCAGGAGGAACGGAGACCTGGGGAGGTTTGGGGAGGCGCCCAAACCTCCCCAAACGTCGGCAGGTCTGCGCGGAGGAACGGAGACCTGGGGAGGTTTGGGGAGGCGCCCAAACCTCCGCAAACGTCGGCAGGTCTGCGCGGAGGAACGGAGACCTGGGGAGGTTTGGGGAGGCGCCCAAACCTCCCCAAACGTCGGCAGGAGGAACGGAGACCTGCCGACGTTTGGGGAGGTTTGGGGAGGCGCCCAAACCTCCCCAAACGTCGGCAGGTCTGCGCGGAGGAACGGAGACCTGGGGAGGTTTGGGGAGGTGCCCAAACCTCCCCAAACGTCGGCAGGAGGAACGGAGACCTGGGGAGGTTTGGGGAGGCGCCCAAACCTCCCCAAACGTCGGCAGGTCTGCGCGGAGGAACGGAGACCTGGGAAGGTTTGGGGAGGCGCCCAAACCTCCCCAAACGTCGGCAGGTCTGCGCGGAGGAACGGAGACCTGGGGAGGTTTGGGGAGGCGCCCAAACCTCCCCAAACGTCGGCAGGAGGAACGGAGACCTGCCGACGTTTGGGGAGGTTTGGGGAGGCGCCCAAACCTCCCCAAACGTCGGCAGGTCTGTGCGGAGGAACGGAGACCTGGGGAGGTTTGGGGAGGTGCCCAAACCTCCACAAACGTCGGCAGGAGGAACGGAGACCTTGGGAGGTTTGGGGAGGCGCCCAAACCTCCCCAAACGTCGGCAGATCTGCGCGGAGGAACGGAGACCTGGGGAGGTTTGGGGAGGCGCCCAAACCTCCCCAAACGTCGGCAGGTCTGCGCGGAGGAACGGAGACCTGGGGAGGTTTGGGGAGGCGCCCAAACCTCCCCAAACGTCGGCAGGTCTGCGCGGAGGAACGGAGACCTGGGGAGGTTTGGGGAGGCGCCCAAACCTCCCCAAACGTCGGCAGGAGGAACGGAGACCTGCCGACGTTTGGGGAGGTTTGGGGAGGCGCCCAAACCTCCCCAAACGTCGGCAGGTCTGCGCGGAGGAACGGAGACCTGGGGAGGTTTGGGGAGGTGCCCAAACCTCCCCAAACGTCGGCAGGAGGAACGGAGACCTGCCGACGTTTGGGGAGGTTTGGGGAGGCGCCCAAACCTCCCCAAACGTCGGCAGGTCTGCGCGGAGGAACGGAGACCTGGGGAGGTTTGGGGAGGCGCCCAAACCTCCCCAAACGTCGGCAGGAGGAACGGAGACCTGCCGAGGTTTGGGGAGGCGCCCAAACCTCCCCAAACGTCGGCAGGTCTCCGTTCCTCCGCGCCCTGCCTGCCTGCTTCTTTCCGCTGCGGAAAGAAGCAGGCAGGCAGGGCGCGGAGGAACGGAGACCTGCCGTTTGGGGAGGTTTGGGGAGGTGCGCGCGCACCTCCCCAAACCTCCCCAAACTTCGGCAGGTCTCGGACGGCGGTGGCTTGGGAGAGGTGCGCGCGATCCCGGAAGCACCAAAGCCTCGGCCGCGCACAAGTCCTCGGTAAGTTTTTTTGTTGACTGGAGTATAAGCCGAAGTGGAATTTTTCAGCCCAAAAAGTGGGCTGAAAAATTCGGCTTATACTCAAGTATATACGGTATTTTCATTCATTCTTGGCCCATTTTTGTACTCCTTTGTATTATTCCTACCAATCCTCTCATATCACCTGATAGAGTATCTTTTCCCTCAAATAAAATATTACATTCTATGAAAAAATGGCAATAAATTATGACAGATGATCTTGGACAGAAATTCCCACAATAATGTCCTTATAGAATCAGAAACCATACATTCTGTATGGAAAAAAATAAACAATGTAGTGGTTTCTCTAAATTTTTGTTATGGTACTTTTACTTTACACTTTAATTCTAAAATGGCATCAGTCACATTTTACTATCGGTGGGAAGTTATTAAATGGTCACCATTTAGAACTTGAAATACTATTAGGACTATTAACTGGTTCTTGGGATTCTCAGACTTGGAAAGTGATATGAATCACTAAAATAATACATGAATTTGAATAACATTGGCAGACAACATTTTGACAGTGCTGTAAACTTCCTGTCATGAGGCCTCATGCTTCTGAAAGAATAGAGAAGACAAAGCTGCTTTGAGCATGTATCTATGGGCTGCTTTGAACATGTATCTACATCAGTACCAAAACTCAGCATGATGCCTTCCAGGAAGAAATCCCAAATAGCCAACCTTGGAAGACAGGGACAATGAGATTAGGCAAGAACACCACGATCATGACCCCACAGAACAGGTTGGGGATATAATAGGAACTGTTACTCCAAGTGCAAAGGTTATTAAAGAAAACTTAGCAAGCTTAATGCCAGCAGCTTAGCAAAGGTCATCCAGATCCAGGCAGAGCAGAGTAAGTGTAAACCCCTCAGATTTGTTCACAAACCCATTGTTGTTGTAATCCACAGTTTGAGAACCTCTGGATTAACTGATTGTCCGATGAGATTTTTTTTATGTTTACCAACCACTGGATTCAATTTTTTCCTCTAATGTTTAGAATTGTAGTCTTAGATAGTATAATGTTTATTGTTTTTAGTTAAATTTTTTGTTGTTGCTAGGATGATGGGTCATGTGAAGTACTGTTTTCAAAGACATGAGTATTAGACATGGAATTCCTCTAATGCCTTATAATATCTTAATGGGAGATGTCCTTGGAATTTTGGGGCTGTAAACTAGATCTTAAAAAATCCCAGAAGAATGCATGACAAATTACTATTATATAATTTAGTTATGACTGTGTCCATGTATATATATCAACAGGAGTCAAGATTTATTCAGCTGTGTTAATACTTTATTACAAACAATTATTAAAATTGATTAATACAATTAAATATTGCAGCTCTAGTCTAATTAACTTTTTAATTATGTGCCAATTTAATGTCCGCTCTTAGCAATCAGTCAAATAAAACTTCCAGAGTGACTTGTCTTCAACCTAACCAATCAGGTTTCCCAATGATGCATTCATCCATCCATCAATCAATAGATTAATCCAATTAAATGTTACAGCTTTAATTTTTAGAGCATTCAAAAATCATGCAAACTTATAAACAAGAATAAAATTATATTTTTGGTTTTCCCAAATAAAAGGCTATTAAAATACTTTTCACTTTTTCTAGCGTATGAACTTTTTGTGCTTCTTAATTAATCAGGCATCCTGATTGTTTTCTTTAGGCCTTGATCATTATCGTCCAGAAGTCTTTGAGCATAGCAAGAAGCTGTTACTCCATCTGCTAATTGTGTTGTCATGCAACAGCAGTTTTCAAGCGATAGCCTCAATGCTTCTTCAGACTAGAGAGATGAATGAAACCAAGACGCTTACAGTCCAGCCTGTGCATTTGCCTGAATTCTTCTATACAGGTAAGGAAAAACCAGTTCCTAGGTTTTATTTCAATTTTGTTTGAGCTTGGCTGTCATCACTTACGTAATTCTATGGTGTTCAACATAGAAAAGAATGAAAGATATAGCAAAGATTCCTTTTCTGCAGAATTCTGTTTTAGTACTATGTTTTGATTGGATCTATCTACAACAGATTTTTCTTCAAAGGCGTATTTTCCTATGTTTCTTAATAAAATATGTACGCTTGTATGTATGTGATCTATCTCACAATGAATGTGATGTAGCAAAATTATTTCATTTTTGATGTGTGCCGTTGTGCCCACAGTAAAAAAATGACAATAAAGGTTATCTTATCGTATCAAAATTATGACCTCTATGTTTATATAGTTTTTTTCCACATTTTTGCTAGGTGGCTTTGACTTTCTGCGGGAGTATCAGTCTTCCCCTGTGCCAGACTCTGGGCTCAGCTCTAGTTCCACCTCTTCCAGCATCAGCCTTGGAGGGAGCAGTGGAAATCTCCCACAAATCACCCAGGAGATAGAAGACATTGACCCAACTTTGGAAACAAATGAAAAGGCAAACAAACTAATAGAGTTTCTAACCACCAGGTAACTAAGGCAGAATAAATATCCCATTTTAATTCTTAAAAGCATTATGGTGTGCTTTTAAAAGAATTTGTATTAATTCATAATTCATTGAAAAACGTACCCTTCACCTATAGGTTTCTTGGGTATAACGGCATGGGCACGGTGTCCTCATTTTCTGCTTTACAAGTAAGAGACAGTTTTTGCAAACGCCACTGAGATTCCCTCTTTCTAATCTTAGCCAGAAGTGAATGCTAGTATAAAACAGGTGTAGGAAACAGATGTAAAAAGGCACTTGATTTTCTTGGAGCAATTTATTTCAAGTTGTGGGGAAAAGAGTATAATACGTTAATTCTTTTTTGGCTGGCAGATTGCTTCTTAAAAAAAATATAGCATCACTCTATGAAATAAAGATTGCACTGCCACTCAAATACTTCATTCCCCATTGAAATTCAGAGCAGACTCTTGCATTAATCTTTGTTTTTATTTTTCATAAAACTGAAATGGGAAATATTTTCTGCATCAGAGACTAAAACTGTCTTCGCCATCTTTTCTTAGACTTTTTAAAAAGGGATAAACATTCATACATTGTGCATATCAACGGTCTCTTAGAATAATTACAAGGCTTACCTAACTGTCCTGACAATACAACAAGCTTTAGTGAGAATGAGCAAGGAAAGAGCCACAGTTCAATGAAAGGTCATCATCTTAAGAGGGCATTCTTCTGCTTTCTATGGTGGCCATATAATGTCCATGAAGCTCTTCATTCTTATCTATTTAGTATGAGGGTAACTTTTCAGAACTTTTCGTATGATCATTTGCTCTTAATAACGGTATCAAATAATTCAGCTTTCCCCAAAATGGTGTCTCTAGAACTATTGGAACCTCAACTCCTGGGTTGACTTACTTTATACAATGTTACAGCTTGTCTATACTGTAAACCATTTGCCTACAGCAGACATGTCAAACTCGCAACGTCACGTGACATCGTGCAACGTATCGGAGCTTTTTCTCAGTTGCCGGCAATGGGGTGGGCACAGTTTTGGGATGATGCGTCCGGCCCACAGGCCGGCAGTTTGACACCCCTGGCCTACAGTCTTCATCTGAAGGAGAATGTATGTGAACTGTGCCATTGTGTTGTGGTATTTAAAATAATTTATTTTAATCTCAAAATAAAATATATCAATTTTCTGATTTTTAAGGGCATTTGGTCCACTCTGGTGCCATGAAGATATCACACCCAAAAACCAGAATACAAAAAGTGCAGAGCAGCTTACCAATTTCTTGCGTCATGTTGTGTCTGTCTTTAAAGATTCTAAATCAGGTACTAAACCAATTGATTTTATAACATATTTACTTAACAAGCAGCTTTTTCAAATTTTATTTTGCTGGACAAAATCCTAGTTTTCAGAAAAAATGTTGCTCATGATCACTAGTAAAAATAAAATAAATCATGGCATATAGATTTGTTTTTATGATTTGAGTATTGCCATAAATTAGGGGAATAAAAAACTGGTTTTTCTTGTATTGCTTTATTGATTGCTTTATTGATCTCCCATTTGGCTATGGTTTATAACAGAGGCAGACCAAATTGAAGGGAATCTGATTTTTCTCAGGATTCAGGTGAGGGATTTTTCCAGCATTCCTTAATGATTCAACGACAAAATTTGAAATACCATTTAATATCTTGACAAATGTCCATTGAATTATTCTCTACAGTAAAGAGTGCATGAAGCTCTAAAGAGTTTAAAGGCATTTCTTTAATTCATTAAGCATGGTACATTGGAAATGCCTGGGGAACAGTCTTATTTGGGATCAGATTGATTCTGTTGGACCTGAGGAAATGGACAGAATCTTTGGTCTATAAGCATGGCCACCTGTGATTCATATCCCTGCCCCTTCTGGTTGATTGAGGCACCTCGGAGATGACATGTGGGTGGATCCTAGAGACAGATTATTCATTCTTGATAGAAAATGACATTCTCGGGAACCATTTAAAGAGACGTTTGTACATCCCCTTTTCATTCTTGGACTTGATAATTCTTGATTAATTTTTATCTAGTCTCCCATCTCTCCTTTTTAGGGAAGATGTTAAGTAGTGGTTGTGCTGCAGCTCTAAAGGATTATCTGGGCCCTTCCACTCATGTTTCAGATCTGGATATGGGATGAAACAGCATTGGTCACATTTTTGGATGACCTCTGGCATGAGCAGGATGGAGGTAGTACATCCATCCTGGCTCTTCTTGACCTCTTGGTAGAGTTCATCAACCATGGTATCCTTTTGATTGACTTTAGGAGTTGGGATGGAGGGCACAGTTTTATGGTGGTTTACCTCTTTCCTATGGGACTGGTTCCAATTGCTGTTGATCAGGAAAGAGAGGTGCAGCTGCAGTCCTTGATTTGTGGGGTACTGCAGGGTTCATTGCTCTCTTGTCTCCTTTTTAACATCTACATAAAACTGCTGGGTGAAATCATCCATCACCACAAGAGGAGCTACATTCAGTGTGCTGATGATACCCAGTATACTGAGGTCACATCCCACCTAATCAGACAGGAGGGTATATTGCAGGTGTATATCTCCATCCTGGGTGAATTAAGGGATGCTATGAACCGTCTTTCATGGTGCCTAGAGGCTGTGGGGATCTGGATGGGTACAAACAGGCTGCAACTGAACCCTAGTAAGATGGAGTGCTATGCATAGGTTTCTCTGTAACTGGGAGTTTATATCATTCATCCTGAATGGGGTTACACTGCCTCAGATAGAGCCACTATATAGTTGTAGGTTTCTCCTGGACTCACAACTTCTGCTCGAGAAGCAGGTGGCAGTTGTGGCTAGGAGGGCCTTTGCTCAACTTCATGTTGTATACCAGTTTTGCCCTTTCCTGGATCAAGAAGCCTTTTTTTCAGTCACTCATGACCTAATCTTTTCCTATATGTAATACTACAATGCACTCTATATGGCACTATTCTTGAAGAAGTTGCAACTGGTGCAGAATGCATTGGCAATGAACAGTTCTGAGAGACCCTCAGACATGTAACACCTCTGCTATGCAAGCTGCATTGATACCAGTTTGCTTCCGAGTCCAATTTGAGGTTATCATTTTTAAAGCCCTTTGTGGCACGGGATCAGCCTTTCTGAGGAACTGTCTCATCCCAGTTACATTGTCCCATCCCACCTGATCAGACAGGGAGGGTATACTGCAGATCCCATTGGTTAAAGAATTTTGACCAGTGGGTCATCTTTGCAACATCTTACTCCCAGAGGTGAGGTGAGACCCAATTCTTCTGTCTTTGCAAAAGAATGTTAAGACCTGGTGCTGCCAATTGGCATGGAAGTTGACGAGTGATACCGACCTCAGGGGTGACTGGTGAGGTGAGAGTGCTCCCTCCATCTTTTTAAATATATAATAATTTACTTTCTAACTAACTTACGTTGTCCTTAAGTCTGTTAACTTTGTTGTATTTATGGTTTTATGCCACTTTTTATGTTTTTATGGTAAATCACCCAGAATCATGTAAATGAGATGGCTAATGTAGAAATTTGATAGATAAATAAATAAATGCTTCAGATAATCATTTTCACATTAGCCTGCATTTGCTTCCTCCCTATGATTAAAAATTTAAGAGTTCCTGATAATATCTTTCTTCATATTTTTGTTGCCTCAAAAATGAAAATTTCCAATGTATATTTCAAATTCATGTATTATCTATGAGATAATATGACATTGATCCTGGTTTGGTTTGGTTTTCTCATTAGGCTTTCATTTGGAGCAACATCTTAGTGAAATTGCATTGCAAACAGCTCTTTCTAGTTCCTCAAGACATTATGCTGGCCGCTCTTTTCAGATATTTCGGGCTCTAAAACAGCCACTTTCAGCCCATGCATTGTCCGATCTGCTTTCAAGATTAGTGGAAGTTATAGGAGAACATGGAGAAGAAATTCAGGTATAAATACAGTCCTATCTTGTCTTTGTAGAAACACAAAAAGTTGCCTTTCACTGTTGGACAATCTAGCTCAGTGTTTTTCACAAGGACTAGCAGTTTCTTTGCTACTTTTTTTCTTAACTTTAGCTTAGCAATATCAAATGTATGCACTGCTTATCATAAACAGTATCTCTTTCACTATTAATTCCGAATATTTAATGAAAAAGTGCATTTGAATAATTAATGAAAACTAAGATTAGGCGGTAGACATTTATGATTCACATTACTGGTATTCTTGGAGCTGCCCAGAGTTTGCTTAAAATGGGTCGTCATAGAAATAAGTAAAATAAGTAAATAAGTAAAATAAATATATTGAAATGATCATATTTCTGTATCTTTGGCAGGGTTATGTTATGGAAGCCCTTCTTACGTTAGAAGCAACTGTAGATACTCTCTATGATTGTCTGAAGAACAGTGATCTTTTGACAGTTTTATCACGGTAATGAGTTTTTCTGTTCAATTAAATATAACATTTTTTTGTAAATTTTTGGCTATAGAATTCAGAATGCAACTGCGTGGACTAGTTCAGAGACTCAAAAATGAGTGCCATTATTTATGAAGGCTTACATATTCCTGTTTCATTAGATCAGCATACAGTATTTAGTTTTCTATGTCCATATAGAAATCTTTCATCTGGATTTCAGCTGTGATAACAGCTGCAAATGCGTCATTTACTTCCCCTGTCAAAGAAATTATTAGAATTTTAAAAACTGAAATAAAGCATCTACTAAAATTGGCATGGCTTGAGGGAAAGTCACCTCTTGTGTCACAAGCTTCCCACCTCAGTTATGTTACATTTTGGAACGATTTGAATATATTGACATTTGTGAGTGATTACAAAACATTTGATATTGAAATGCTAGTAGTTTCCTTGTTTCCCAGCAGTGAAGCATAATAAAATCTGAATCCTTTTAGAGATGAACAAGTATTACCTTCACCTTTATGTTGTCTCCTGTCATGTCAAGTTACTAGCTTGTTGGTAGAGTAGAATGATGCATGAATAAAGAGGGGGGGGGGAGAAACAGAAAAGGAAATACTCTTCTGAATGGTGCATGAAAAATGAAGCCAACAGCCTGGGTTCAAGACCTGAACATCATGTAACAGGGTGACCGCCTGTCTTCGCCTAGCTTCTGCTCACCTAGTAGTTCAAAAGTATGCAAGCGCAAGTAGATAAATAGGTACCACTTCAGTGGGGAGGAAACAGTACTGCACAATATAATGCTGGCCACATGACTACAGAAACATCTTCAGTCAGTGTGTTGTGATTCAGGGTCAGCCTGTGGGTTTGGCAGTTGGGTCGGATGACTCAGATGAGGGGGAGGAGGGGGGTGTTGAAGAACTTGCTGATGATGGCTTGGAGGCTCCGCAGAGCCCCCAGCCAGGCCCCTCCTACTTGGTGGAGACCCAGCTGTGTGAGCCTGACAGTGTGGATGAAGATGACCCACAGCTGGCCCTGTTCAAGGACGCCCGACGCAGGAGGCAGTCAAGTAGGAGCAAGCAGAGAAAGGCTGTGGGACTTCTCGGAAGGAGGCAAAGAGAGGCCACGCCCTGAACTCTTTATAAAGGGAATGTTTGGGGGAGGGCTGGTTTGCTGAAAGCAACCGCTCCGATAGAGTTTCACAGCTCCGGTATCTTGTTTCATGTTTTGTTTGTTTGTGTAATAAATTTGGCAGACGTATTCCAGCCTCTTGCCGTCTGTAAAGGGGTTGCCTTTTCTGCAAGGCCGGTAGCAGGCTGGTACAGAACACAGTGCTGGCTCAACAGCCTTGAAACAGGGATGAGTGCTGCCCCCTATAATCAGCAACGACTAGCAGGGTAAAGTCCACAGGGATTCCTTTCCTTCCTTTGACTCAGTGCTGTATTGTATGCATTTAAATCTTTCATACATTCCATTATAATTTTACTCTCTGCTTTCTAAAAATGTTTTCTTAAAACATAGAGGACAAAGATGGCTTACACAGTGCACTTGCGGGAGGTTTAGCACAATAATTTATTTTCCTTGAAATCTGGCAAGAAATCAGGAGGTCGCTAGTGTTTCAGAAAAGAGTCTGAAGGCCTTAATTAGGAGGGCAGATTACCCTTTACATCAGCAGCCCCCAACTTTTTGGGCACCAGGGACTGGATCCATGCAGAGAGGTTTTTCCGCAGACTGGAAGGAGTGTGGTTTTGTGTGCTGTCTGCATCTTGCAGATGAGGCTTCGCTTGTTTGCACGGCTTGGTTTCTGGCGTGTTGCGGCCCTGTGATGATCCACATACTGGGGTTTGGGGACCCCTGCTTTATATACTTGATATTAGCTAAGTCTTCCCTCCCCGTAAGGGGAGACTTTTCATGGAGGTTATAATTTGCTATCCAAGTGATCTTTTAAGATAATGTGAAAAATAATATGGGTCTAGTGGGGTGAGCCTTCTTCTTTCTTGCAGGAGGGGGCGCTTAGGGATGTGCCAGAATGGAGAGTGAGGGTGCACTTTTCCTAGGGATCCATGGCTCCTTCTGTTCCCCCTCCCCCTAGCAAAGTGGCAGGCAATTCCATGGATCAGTCGAGGAAGAGGAGGAAGCTTCAGCAGGCTCTTCTGAGGGTATCAAAGGGAGGGAAGCAGCACAAGCCTATACTATATATGGAAAGAACAAATCATGGGTTGTTTAGCATTAGCTAAAAGCTTCATCTTCTTATTTAATAGATGGAAACGCACTTAGCAGTCCTAGTTTGATTTAACCAGAACCTGAAGATAGAACTATTTTCAAGACCGTTTTACTAGCAAAATGTCCCTATTTATATCCTTTGTAGTTTTGCCCACTGACCACTCTGGAAGACTTTTCCTATAAATCAGTTTGCCTATTGTCTATAATTGCATTTGTATTATTTGCCTCTAAGTTGCTCATCTTACCATGATAAAATTGTAAGGACATTCTTATTCTTTGTATGTTTTTTTAAAAAATAATATTTCTATTTGAGGAAAAGATGCCCTTTTGACAAGCGTTTTGCCAGTTTTATCAATTAGATATTGCACATATTCTTATGTTTCATAATTTATTCTTTTATCCAAAGGCAGAAAATACTGTGTAGGTTGGACAATGAAATTATCTCCCTCATGTAGCAGATGATCAGTGTTAGATGTTGATGGGCCATATAGACTTCTTGATTTGCCGTCTTGATCTTTTCCTTCTTTTCTGATTTGTCATTTGTTGTATGTTTGTCCAAATTATATAATTTTTCTTTTATTTATTATATTGTGAATTGTCCAGAATCACACTAGAGTTGGGGGGCACCAAATTAAATAAACAAATATTTGTAATCCAAATAATAGGTGCTATGTAACCGTAGTCATGTGTATTCAAACAGCAATTCTCTTGAATTTTGTTGGCAGAAAATGAATTTCTATTTGTAATAGTTATCATAATGAATGCGACACACCATTTTTCCGCATGACATGGTCTATTAAGTTCAATGAGCAGAAAATCTATGGAAGGAATAGCTTTGTTTTTAATTTCTCCTTGATGATATTTCTGCTTAGTATTGCAGCTGCAATTAAATTGATAATTTATTCATATGATTGTTTTCTCTTAGTTCATCCTCACCAGACTTGACATCAAATGCAAAACTGACAGCCAATCGGAAGAGCACAGGACAACTTAATGTAAATTCAGGAACTGCCAGTGGCAGTACGGGCACTGCTGAGCGTAGCAGACACCAGAGGAGTTTTTCAGTGCCTAAAAAGTTTGGGGTTGTGGATAGAACTTCTGATCCCCCGCGCAGTGCCACCCTGGATAGGATTCAGGCTTGCACACAGCAAGGCCTTTCCTCCAAAACTAGGAGCTCCACTTCTCTGAAGGACAGTCTTTCAGATCCTACCAATATTAACAATCCAACTAACCTGCTGGCTACCATTTTCTGGGGAGCAGTGGCTTTGATGGAGTCTGATTTTGAATTTGAATATCTAATGGCACTAAGACTGCTCAGTAAGCTACTCATTCATCTGCCACTAGATAAAGTAGAAAACAGGGAAAAATTAGAAAAGCTACAAGGACAACTAAAATGGACAGATTTCTCAGGGCTCCAACAACTTCTGCTTAAAGGTTTTACTTCTCTAACAACTACTGATCTCACACTCCAGCTCTTCAGTTTGCTGACTCCAGTGTCACGTGTATCCATGGTCGATTCCTCTCAGGCTATAGGTACATCTCATACATGTTTTCTTTACTCTTTATCAAAAATAAAATGAACATCAAATACTGAAAGCTAAACTTGGATTTGGTAATATAGTATGTATTTATATAAATAGCTAATTACAAAATCTTGGAAACAGGCTAAGCGATTACATATTAGGAGGTCATATGTCATATGTCTCTGCTTCCTGGTAAATTATAATGAAAATAATGCATATTGTGTCATATTCCAAGTTTCCCCATTCTTCCTCTAGTTCAGTCTCTACTTTCTTCTATTAATGAAGTGGGTGCTAATTTAAAATTTAAAGAAGAAGAGGGAAATTACCCTTCTTTTCTTACCTCTAGCTTTCTGTCCATGTTGTTGTGACATTCCTCCTTACCTCTATGTAAGAAGATGGCCAGTTAACTCTTTACCTTAGGACACGGGTGTCAAACCCGCGATGTCACATGACGTGTCGTGACATATCATGACTTTTTTTCCCCATTGCCGGCAATGGGGTGAGCATGGTTTTGGCGTGACACATATCGCCCGCGGGCCAGCAGTTTGGCACCCCTGCCTTAGGAGAATGAAAGTATATCTACTATTTTATCATTGTTACCCCCAGGCACAAAAACCTACAAACTACACCTTCTATTCCATATGAAATCTTATGTGTATAATTAATATACATTTGTATTATTATATGCAATAATTAATAGCAATTACATTTTGCATATTACTGAAACGACAAACAACTGAAAGTACCCAATTATTTCCACAATCAGAATTAAGAAAAAGAGATATGGATTGTAATTTTGGTACATAATGTATGTTTTCAGTCAGTTTCATTTATTATCATATAATACATTACAGCTTCACATCTATGTTTATTTCTATTTTTTTAATGTCAGGATTTCCATTGAATGTTTTATGCCTTCTGCCTCATTTAATTCAGCACTTTGATGGCCCAAATCAGCTCTGCAAGGATATAGCAGAGAGGATTGCTCAGGTACTCTATGTTTAATATTATGTGGATCTTACTAAATTCAGGGCTACCTTTTTTTTCTTTTTGTTTTTAATGTATGTTGTTCACTTGTTAGGTCTGTCTAGAAGAAAAGAACCCAAAGTTGTCAAATCTTGCACATGTCATGACTCTCTATAAAACACACAGCTATACAAGAGATTGTGCAACTTGGGTGAATGTTGTTTGCCGTTATCTTCATGAAGCATTTGCTGACATTACTCTGAATATGATTACTTATCTTGCTGAGGTATGTTTCAGTTAATTATCCCTTGTTCTAATAGTTCTAACAATATTTTCCTGAAAGATTTAGAACAAGATTGAGTCTAAATACATATTACGGAAATTATTTTTTAGAAAATGTATAGTATTTATAGGGACGCGGTGGCTCAGTGGGTTAGGACACTGAGCTTGTCGATCGGAAGGTCGGCAGTTTGGCGAGTCGAATCCCGAGTGCCGCGTAACAGAGTGAGCGCCTGTTACTCGTCCCAGCTTCTGCCAACCTAGCAGTTCGAAAGCACGTAAAAATGCAAGTAGAAAAATAGGGACCACTCCGGTGGGAAGGTAACAGCGTTCCGTGCGCCTTTGGCGTCTAGTCATGCCGGCCACATGACCACGGAGATGTCCTCGGACAAGCGCTGGCTCTTCGGCTTTAAAACGGAGATGAGCACCGGCCCCTAGAGTCGGAAACGACTAGCACGCATGTGCGGGGGAACCTTTACCTTTACCTTTACCTTTTTATAGTATTTATGACATAAAAAAGGTGGTGATGATTATAGCCAATAAGGCTGTGCACTGCTCCAGGTTCCTTGGAGCAGGAACAGTTTAAAATTTATTTATTTAAGAAAAATTGTATGGCTGCCCATTCACTCTCAGTGATGCTGGGTGGCTTCCAAAGATAAAAATCCAATGTACAAACAGTAAAAAACAACACACACACCCCTTCCTGGTGACAACAATCAATGAAACAAGCCACTTGATGGGTTCAATCCCACTTTGGGTTCTTCAGACCCATTGGCAAAACCAGGTCTTCAGGGCCTTGCAAAAAAGTATCAAAAGTGGTGACAAATATAAATGCAGCTTTAGAGCCACAATGCAGTCTGGGAAAAAGACAGGACTCCTTTAAAGACTTGTAGACAGATGCTGCATTCATTCATATATTCATTCTTCATTCTGAAGAACCTTTTGAAATTAATTGGAAACATTGTGCAGTCCTAACATCTATGTTTCCTAATTAATATATCAGATGTCCACATATTTTTGCTACATTAAACTGTTTTCAGTTACAGTATAAAATTCTAATCTTTAGCTGTCTATAGTAATTGTTTTTTTTTAAGAATCATGAGTTTCTCTAATTTTTTTCACAGCTACTGGAAAAGGGGCTCCCTAACATGCAACTATCACTTTTACAAATAATCTATAGTCTTCTTAGTTATATGGATTTATCAAGCTTACCTGTTAAACAGTTTAACATGGAAGTACTAAAGACCATAGAAAAATATGTACAGGTGAGTATGAGACTTTGCTCATAGTACTTGTGTAGAAACCAGTAGTAATTCACTCATTTCTTCCCATGTCTCAATCTCAAAGACCTACCACAGTTCTTCACAATGTTAAACGGTGGATTAGCACTTTTCCCAACTTCTTTCTTGCTCTTGCAATGTTTGTCAGAAATTATCACACTGTAATCAAATCTGCAGATACATTGTGGGACTCAGTACAAAATTCTGCACCAATTAAATTGTTCCTCTACAGAAGGGTAATTAAACTTCACAAAGCAAAATTTGTTTCCTGCTAGCAGAATCTGATAACTTTGCAATGTAGTAAGTTGTGTGGTTTGTAGAAGCTGCAAGCAGGTTAAGAACAAAAGAATGGGCAACTATGGCAATAAATTGTACAGTAGATGACAG
This sequence comes from Vipera berus, assembly GCF_964194415.1. Lineage (NCBI taxonomy): Eukaryota > Metazoa > Chordata > Lepidosauria > Squamata > Viperidae > Vipera > Vipera berus. The sequence goes on from NC_138206.1 coordinate 25,309,294, forward strand.
ATATTAATTATGAGCAAATACCATATTAATCTCTGTGTGATGGCTTAGTAAAATGCTGTTGTTTTTTTATTATAGTTACTTTATTCAGGAATTGTTAAAAGCAAAGTTTCCAGTAAATAAATACATTAAATTGGCCTGGTAAAACTGTCTGATATAGGTAAATAAAGACAAAATAAAGGGAAATACTGTAGAAAATAGAACCAATGGGCAAAGACATCACTACACTCATTTGGCTATTTTAAACTTGTTATTGTACAAAAATAAACTAATCAATAATTAATGTACAATAGAACATTGACTATTTTTATTGTTTTAGAAAATAAAGTAAATCTGGAATCTTTTGAAAACATCCAATATTATCTTGCTTTCTTTTAAAGTACTAATTGTGTTTAGAAAATGTAAAAGATGCTAAGATGTCAAATTCTGTGCCAGGTAGAAGTGTAATAAGAAGCCTTAATAATATTTTGTAATATTACTAACATTTTCTTCTTGTATTTAGTATATGGTTTTTAACATGGAATATTTCAAAATATTATTATTACAGAGTACTCAGATTTGCTATATTGTTCAGTACAATCAGTCTCTGATGTGTTTAATGTTACAAATATATTTTTGTTCAATGCATATGACTGTATGTGAATGTTTGTGCAAATATTTATTTACAGAGCGTTCACTGGCGAGAAGCCCTCAATATACTTAAATTGGTGGTTGCACGCTCAGCAAGCCTGGTTCTACCCTCTTATCAGCATAGTGATATTTCAAAAATGGAAATACATTGTATCTGGAATAATGCATCCAAGGAATTACCTGGAAAAACTTTAGAGTTCCAGTTTGATATTTCCGAGGTACTGTATTTATCATAATTAAGATAGCAATAGCATTTAGGGTTAGGGTTAGGGTTAGGGTTAGCTGCTCCACAGCTCTTTATAGTTTTCTCTGGGAGGTTTACAATGTATGCATTATTTACAATCTCTGTCCTCATTTTACCAACCTTGGAAGGATGGAAGACTGTGTCAAACTTGAGTCCTGCCAGGATCGAACTCCTGGCTGAGGGCTATGAGCTGACTTTGCCTGCAATACTGCACTTTAACCACTGCACTACCAGTCTTCCTATTACAAACTAATATTGCAAATTAATGGTTTAAGCAGAATAGGCCATTTAGCCAAAGTTTAATGAATATGATCATGCACAGATCAAAGATAAGCCATATGTTATACATATGAAATTAATCTATTGCCTCATACTATTTATTCAATTGTTGAAATCAAGAATTTCAAAGAATAGAATTTCTGAATTTGAAAACCATCTACTAGCCAGAGTTGCTTTATGCACTGTGGGGATAATATATGTAAATTTTAAACTTTTATTGATGTTTTACTTTAAGACACCAATTATTGGCAAGCGATATGATGAGCTGCAGACTTCTTCGGGTCGTGATGGAAAACATAGAATAATGCCTGTCACACGTAGCACATCTTCAACATCTTCTGGGTCTAATTCCAATGTCCTTGTGCCTGTTAGTTGGAAGAGACCTCAGTATTCTCAGGTAAAATTCTTACTGATTTTCTGTAATGGTGGTTTGTTCCATTAATTTAGATTTAATTATTGCTGTTCAGAAATATAGAAATATTGTTTAACAAGTATTGAAATATAGAGGGTCCAAATAATACCAAGGCAATATTTTGCCAGATTAAATTGTGATAATTAATTAATGAAAATTACGTAGAATTAGAACTGAAGTTATGGATTTCTTTACATTCCTACTTTTTCTCATTAAAAATTCATATGTGTACCATTATTATTTAAAATGTCTCCTTTTCTTTCACCTTTATTTTTTTTAAAGAAAAGAACAAAAGAAAAGTTGGTGCATGTTCTTAGTCTTTGTGGTCAAGAGGTTGGTCTGAGCAAAAACCCCTCAGTAAGTTTCATATTTCTTCTTATACCATTTATGCACAATTAATTTATATCTTCAGTTTCAGATACTGTCTTTCATTTGTCTGACATAGTCCTCCTGAATTCATGGCTCCTGCTGGATTTACAGGTGGAGGACGAGTTGGCTTTTGACAAGCTTTGGCTAAGATGCCAGTTGTGAGCTTATCTATAATGGAAGGCTGTGAGAGTGGAGACTTATGCTGTCATCACCACTAGAATAATAATGCACTTTTTGTGGACTGTAATATATTTTACATGCCAGCAGACGAGTTCTCTAGCCATATAACAGCAGTGTTGAGGGTGATACTTTACACTGCTACTTCCTTTGAGATCTCTATATGCCATTTATTTTTAAAATGCAAATCTATATTATTACTAGTAAATGAAATAGTAAAAACGAAAATTTCTGAAATATTGGGATTGCCCAGTTTTTGAGCTGGGGTTTATTTTTTTTGTTTTCAGGAATTATACAGTAGTGAGATTGTATTATCTCAAACTTCCTGCTGGAGGGAATGTCCAGTATCAGCATCTAGACTACACTTTAGTAAAATAATAGGTAGTGCATACCTATTTTTTCAATTGGCTTATTTGCTGATAGCTTATGATCAGTCTACCAAGAAGCAACCCTGCATTTTTTTGCAAATAAAATTAAATTTAAAAACTAGGTCAGCAAAATTAAAATGCTTTCTAAGTAATCCAAAGGTTTTAACTTGAACAACTGTGGGGAGTGGTGGATTTTATGAAGCTCCTTTGAATGCCTATTTTTGCAGTTGCATCTTTTTTCCATAAGTGCTTGGATAAACTAAGGCCGCATTGGTCTGCAGCCATTAGGAAGTAATTGGATGGCTTTCTACAGTTCAGAGTTGTATCTTTGTTCAAATTTAATCTGAAGGCACCTATCCAGCATAAATAATAAAAAAGAGTCTTCTAAAAATATCCTCTGAAGGAATTAGGTGTGTACTGAAAATACTGTTTCTGATTAGTTCATTAGTTTTAAAGCTACTAGAAGGAACCACAGAAGAGTTTTTAAAGGAAAGTCATTCCTTTCCAATGTTTAGGTCATTTTTTCTTCTTGTGGCGATTTGGATCTGATTGAGCACCAAACTAGTCTAGTAGCTTCAGAAGACGGACAACGTGAACAAGAGAATATGGATGATTCCAACAGTGAGCAACAGTTCCGAGTCTTTAGAGATTTTGATTTCCTAGATGTGGAATTAGAAGATGGTGAGGTACGGTACATTCTTTTTGACAAATCTTTACTCCTATCATAGATTAAGCCCCATATTTGCCCTTCATATCAGTAATAATGTTCTGTTTATATTTTAGCAAGGGTATAATTGAGTAGCTATAATTCTTGATTTTGCATGAACATTTTCCACAGTAGGAGTAAAAGGACATAACAGTCAGCAGGTTACCATGCCAAATATATTTAAAGTCCATGATCTTTTGCTGCCCAGCATGAAAATCTTAGCATAGAGCTTAATGTACTACTCTAATACTAAAATTAAAGCTAAAAGTTTGTTTTCCATACATTAAAATAAAATACAATACTTTAACCATTCTTAACCATCTGCCTGACATGCTGACTGATGATCTGAATACATGCCTCATAAACCCATTGCACAACAGTTTTAAAAGCAGGCAATTTCATCAGTGACTTTCCAGAAAGCTAAAGCTAAAGCTTTCTCTGTGTAAATCTTTAATGCTTCCATTGCCTTAAGATAGAGCACTTAGAAAGACTGGTGTTCTGCAGAAGAAAAACAGGAGCTTGAGGGCCTGTAATTATGTCTTAGCAGGTAAAAGCCTGTCCGTTTTTAACTGAAGTTGCTCAAAAGGCCTGTTAGCAGATTGCTTGCAAAATTTAATCTGCATGGTCTTGTTTGTGATTAATTTTGTTTCTCAATAATATTTTTATAGTTAATATGGATCCCTTCCCTCTAGAAATAATTGTTTCTGGTTAACTAGAGTAAAGATCAGCACTGGGTCCTAAAGAATGCTGCTTAGTATTCTGACAACATCTTGACACATTCCCTTCTGCAAAGAAAAACAGGCAGTGAATGAAGGAAATGGAGGAGATTCATAAAATAAGGAATAATTTAGGGAAGGTCATATCACTTGTGAGCCTCACCTCAATCCTGTAAATAAATCCTCTTGCCACATTAAAGATAAATATCCCCTATATAACAGGTCAGATTTTGGCTGTCCTGAAGAGGCTGGTGAGAGACAGGATAAATAGTAGTAACAATTTGGCATCTTGATCTGTTCACAAACTTGTTCAGCAGGATTGTTAATGTCGATGATGAGAGGGTGCTTTGCTAAAAAGGGAGCATCTAATACTACCTACTTAGCAGGATCTGAAGCACATCCATCACTACCCAGCTGTTTGATTTTGAATTACATCAGACATGTCAAACTCGCGATATCACGTCAACGTATAGGGACGGTTTTGCCATTGCCAGCAATGGGGAGGGCGTGGCTTCTGCATGACAGTTTGACACCCCTGAATTACATTATTCAGCTTGATGAGCTGAACTGGAAATAAATTCCATTGAAAGAAAAATAAACTTTTGCCCTATGCTGTGCTTAAATTTGGAACATTAAAACAAAGCATTCTAAAGAAAATAAATTTGCTGGAGTAACAATAACGTTTTGTAGGTAAAATAAATGCAAGAAGTTGAAAAGAATTTATCTGGAATTAGAACAGGAATTATGGTACAGCTTTTCTACTCTGGATAGCAAAACTCAGAGCCAAATCTGCTGAATAATTCCTGAAATTCTACATTTCTTTCCAACAGTTATCAATATGAGATATTGATATATTGATAATTAAATAGTCTAAATATTGGGCCTACAGTTCAACTGGGGACAGTAGCTGTCAGGATACAAAGTGGAATGTATGTATAATGGAAAACTTGTTCCTATAACAATAGCAGTGTTGCTAGGTGGTGTTGTAATATGTTTCCTGTTATT